>NC_087204.1:39434684-39467184 GCF_015104395.2 Macrobrachium nipponense
AGTCATTAGCTCACACTACGTTTGCTTTTACTGAATGAAAGAGCTTTTATTTAACCATGTCGGATTCATTCTTCATCTGCCTCCCATGCACCTTAACAATCTAATATATACCTACAGAACATATCCAATATCATATAGAGGTAATCACATATTTTGTAAAGGACACAATGACCTCTTCACCTCTCGATTGTTTGACAGTTTTGGATACACTCTTACCCAAGACACTTGGAATCCAAAAGGAAAGGGATAATTCAAAACTCCTTCCCAGTAACAAATCATATTCTTACTGGAGTTAGCTTTAACCTACTGTGCTACCAAAAAGCATCAGAAACGTTTATCATTATTTTTCTTTTAAATAAAATTCTTACTTCACAGGAGGAAATATAAAGTTCATTCACTAGTTTGTGACTGGGTGTGTCTTTATCCATTTTAATTTGCTGGCGTCACAGATCTTACTATTTGAATGTGTGAGTCGGTGGGCTTATATTTCAGTTCAAGCATCATTTTATGACACATCAGTGTATATATATAATATATATATATATATATATATATATATATATATATATATATATATATATATATATATATATATATATATATATATATATATATATATATATATTCGTGTGTGTGTGGTGTGGTGCGTGCGTGTGTGTGTGTGAGTGTATGTTGTGAACGATGTTTCTGTTTTTTAAGTGAATGCTGTATTAGCCTTTTAGGAAATACGCAGTAAAACTGAAACAGAGCATTGTAAATTGACTTCTCTTGACCGTAGTAATATAGCTCGCTTCTCTCTCTCTCTCTCTCTCTCCTCTCTCTCTCTCTCTCTCTCTCCTTTTTTTTTTACACAAAAAGGATTGTAATATATTTTTTACACAAAAAGGATTGTATTATATTCACCGCCTCATCCCAACTATACCATTGCACCTATTCGGTAATAAAAAGGCACATGTCCTTTAACTACTTTCGTAAACATGAAGCCTGCTTTGCTTTATTTATTATCTTTTGAATATAGAATATGATAACACTTTGAAAGTAATGAAAACGTTTTAAAAGCTCTATAGTTTATGGTCTATAATGATGCGGTTCTTCCAGTTACCAGATGAAATATATTTAAAGTATTACATAATACTTGTGCAAAGCCTCGTAGATTCTTTAACTGCTATGAAAAAGCAGATTTTAAAATAAGAAACTGAGAGGGGTATCCCAAATTCAGTGTTTAAAAAGTAAGTCTATATACTGCATGCAGTCCTACCTACCATGCTTCCGAATAATTTCACATACTTCATTCACTAATTAATAGATAACAGAATGATGAATTTCATATGTAGGCTTAACGAAAAAATAAAAAATAAAACTGAGAAGCATTGCCCACTATAATGAAATTCACGAAGACATCAAAGAAAGATTACTCATTTTAACAATAACATTATTTATGATCTGTTTCGAATGCACGTCATAAATTTGGACCAAACAGAATTATGGACGAAAGGAAGAAAGGCCGTATTTATCCTCTTTCACCGGCAAATATTTACATTCCGCGATAAATCTTTTTTATCCGCGCACTTCCTTTTAGCACGGACGCGTTAGCCCCTTAGGCAAAGATTTATTTGAGGTGGAATGAGCAAGAAAAACAAACGCAAAATCGGGTGAAATAATGCTGTTAGCGCAAACAGGAAATTCCCCGAATGGTTACGGCCATTTAATTGTTCTTGGAACGTAATATACACTGGTAATTGTTGCTCAGCAGCTCGTCGTAAGGTTTTTATTTTATTATTTTTTTTTTTTGGTACATTATTTCTCTTCTCGGAGTTTCAGGCTTAAACGATGCATTTTTGGTTATTTGTAATGGCTAAAATAATAAGGTAGACTGTAGCTCACAATATTTATCTCTATTTTATTCCATAGACGCAAGCGTACTGATACAAATAAGCTGACCTTGTTCCAGTACGGGCTCTTGCTCGTAGAGCAGCCCGTAGACATACAAATATGAACCTGCATGCGCTTTGGGACGCCATGAGGACGGAAAGGTAGTACAGTTACTCACAATATCTATCTCTATTTTATTCTATAGATGCAAGGTCTTATGCCATAACATAATAAGTTCTACTGTACTTTTACGAAAGTTTTAAGCTCTGTCATCGACTACAGCGATGTTCACAATCCCTTCCCTAAAAGCCTAAATCCCTAAAACTGTCCCTATCTCTCCTCCTGAAAGCAGGGGAAGCCAAAATCCCCTCGGATCCGTCGAAGGATTTCAATAATCTTTGAGCAGGTTTATTTACCTTTCCCCAATCCTCTCTCGCTTTATCCGAGGCTTCTTTGCTACACAAAAGCTGCTGCTTGTTTTCGTTGAGCATTTCCGAAGGTTGTTTTCGTTTCCTATCTTTGATATCCTTTTTTCATCTGCGAGTTTTACAAAGTTACACAGTTTTATATGAACACTCTTTCTACTCTATTGGTTGCATTTCTTTTCGGTGGTTGACTAGGCAGCCTGAAAGTTGCTTTTTTGTTTTTACAAAGCCTATAATAGTTTCCATTAAAGAACGTATGTCTCGTGGACGATTATGAAAAGGAAATTAAATTT
The DNA here is from genome assembly GCF_015104395.2 of Macrobrachium nipponense. NCBI lineage: Eukaryota > Metazoa > Arthropoda > Malacostraca > Decapoda > Palaemonidae > Macrobrachium > Macrobrachium nipponense. The sequence continues at coordinate 39,437,275 of NC_087204.1, forward strand.
GCCTTTATCTGTGTAACGCTAAATAAGAATAACTGAAATAAGATCTTTGTTATTGAATGGACACTTAGAATATGCGTTAGTCTTTTGTATATGTATAGGCTTTTTTTTTTGTACTCAGCTTCTCGTTTTTCTTACAAAGCCTCTAATGAATTGTTTCCATTAAAGAAAGCATGGGTCCGGTGGATGATCAACAATCTTTTCATTTACCTTTTTCTACGTAACACTAAATAAGAATAACTGAAGTAAGATCTTTGTTATTGAATGGCGACTTAAATTATACCTAGGTACTTTTTTTATGTGTACGGCAACGTTACCTGAATGTCAAATAACCATTATTGCTGATAATACCAGCGCAGTCACACCCTTATAGAAAATGCCTGTCATTACGAAACGTCGCAGAACCATCCTTCATTCATGCGTTGTATAATAATATAATAATAATAGTAGCAGTAGTAGTAGTAGTAGTAGTAGTAGTAGTAGTAGTAGTAGTAGTAGTAGTAGTAGTATTGAAAATTACTCATGGTGATATGAGTCTCGAAATAGAAGAACAAATCCACAGTTGTGTATATGTACATATATTTAAAGATAAATCTGTACTGAAAGCTTTCGGGAAACTTCGATTTCCCTTCTCAAACCCAAAATGTGAATCGAGGTGTATCCCGAAAGCTTTCTGTACAGATTTATCCTCCTTAAACATATGCGCATATACATAACTGTGGATTTGTTTCTGCAATAGTAGTCTTAATAATTATGATTGTCTTTTTTTGACGTGTATTTTATAAGGACGCATAAAATACCACCTCACATATTTTCTTTCATTATCCTAAATCCTGTCAAAAGGATGACAAAAAAAAAACAGATATACCAGTTTCATTAGCTGATGGATATTCCTCATTGGAAAAGGTTTTTCTTCGGCCTTCCATTTTTTATAAGTATTACTTCGCATAGGTGTATTTTGGATATCCATCTATCTACTCTATGTGTGCATATATATATATATATATATATATATATATATATATATATATATATTCATTGAATAGAATGGCTTTTTCACTGTTAACCAGCTATTTTGAAATGCTTCATATTTTCTCATTATTTTCTTCACTTCATTGTTCAGGTTACTAATGGACACATAATGGGGTTCTTCCATTTACTCCAGTATTTTTAAATACGACAGCTGTTTCGTCAACCTATACGTATTGATATAAATATGACCATTGCATGCGTTTTGTGACGTCATGAGGACGGAAAGGTAGTACAGTTTTTTTTGTCAAAGACCTAGTTTTAAAGGTTTAAAAAAAAATTTTTTTTTTTACAAAGGACTACAGTGGAACATAAAATAAGACAAATAAATAAATGTTAAAAACAGAAATTATATCATAAGCAGAAAATAGGTCATTATATGCACATGATACATAATAAATATTAATTACACATGTGTAATTAATATATATAGTGCGCTCCTCATGCACGCCCCAGCCTTAACATCCACCGCGAGGTAGAAAGATCCTTGCCCTCGAGTAGGAGGAGGCAGTCCTCCAACCGCGTGGAACAAGAGCGCCACACGCGGACAGGAACGCACAATGACATTCAATAAATTAAACATATGTGTAAAAATACTGGAGTAAATGGAAGAACCCCATTATGTGTCCATTAGTAACCTGAACAATGAAGTAAGAAAGTAAATTAGAAAATAAGAGGCAATTTCAAAAAAGCTGGTTAACAGTGTAAAAGCCATTCTGTTCAATGAATGTTGTATCCGTGAAAAATTGTGCCTAAAAATATAATATATATATATATATATATATATATATATATATATTATATATATATATATATATATATATATATTATATATATATATATAAAGTGTGTACACATGCACCATGTAAATTTTATTTGCCAAACATCTAATTCAGAATGCATTTCAGTCCCATTCGCTCTATAATTTCATGATTTGTATGCTCTTGATTTTTCTTTTCGTCGAAAATTCCGGGAATATTTGATCAGATATTGTAAATAATTCCGTATTTTGGTGGTGGTTGTGTAATCCACCGAAGCAATAAACACACACAGTTCATTCATATATAGTAATTACTGCGTGGCATATATTAGGTACAGAACATAAAGAAAAGCTTAGGAATCTCTAAAATTACCATAAAGTTAGTAGGCTATAGGATTAATCATCCTGTAGCCTACTAACTTAAGGAGGGAAAATAATAAAGAAAAGATAAAATCGGAAGCTAATTGTCCAGGAATCAAATCACTTCAAGGTCGCCGAGTTTCCTCTCGAAGATAGGAACGTTCTGTAATTCTGCAACGTGTAGATAGTGTTTACGTTTCCTCTGTGATCGCAGCCCGTAAAACCACCATGAAATAACTTCGTAGCCAATGAGAGCTGACCTGGGACAACCTAGCCAACGAGGAAACAGGTTGCTCGTGCTGTTTTGGGAAACTCATGGTTAATCATTATTCAAGGATTCCAGCAGGACAGTGCAAATGGAATTATATCAAATATATTTGAAATTTAATGAAAATTGGCCATTTAATTTACTTGGAAATAGCCAAATTAGTATGGTTCATAAAAGGGATTCGAGCGAAAACTTAAAGCAAACAAACATATTCATATATGAGGTTAATACATCAAATCCAAGGCAAGTTCCAGATATTAATATCTGCGTACGAGAACAAAGATACTTTCTGCAAATACAATGTCTCTCTCTCTCTCTCTCTCTCTCTCTCTCTCTCTCTCTCTCTCTCTCTATTCAACCATACATCCTGCATTTTGTACTCCCGAAACGAACATGGGAACCAATTTGCACATTAGGCAATATATTCCTCTAACGATACCCGTATAGTGGTAACCGAAATACGTTAATTAGCCTGGCCATTTGTGTTAAAATGTAACGTTTCGACGTTTATTAGTCTGGGAAAGTAAATGGAGTGTTAATGGAACGTCCACATAAATATGAATGTAAATTACTGATTGTAATAATTACAATTATCATCGCAATCATCATGGGATGGGATGCAAGGGTAGAGAACCAGGGGATGACTTTTTCCTTTGACAAATTATATATATACAAACATTATATATATATATACATATATGTATGAATAACTTGATCACGAAGTATATAAAACGTGATGCTATGTATAAATAAAGGTTTTTTTGCCACGAAGGAAAAAAATGAAAAAGCGAGATAGCCAAGTACTTTCGGTCCTGTTTGGACCCTTTACTGAGGCAAACTGATTTTACAGAGAACAACATAGTCAAAAGAAGGCTTAATATACAACCTGACACTACAATATTAGTCATAAGGGCGATTTTCACTCTACAGAAGTGAGGAGCCGCCTGAGGCTAGCCACACCTTGAAGGATACACGCAGTAAACAAATGATTCTTCCAGAAAAACAGTACATTTTGAAAAAACACGGGAGCATATACAATTTAATATCATGAATTTTTACACAAATTTTCCCCCCAAAAAAATTATTATTAATGAAAAGACGAAAGAAAATATAAATATATATATATCGAGCAAGAGAAAGAGGGAGAGAGAATATCGAAACAGAGAGAGAGAGAGAGAGAGAGAGAGAGAGAGAGAGAGAGAGAGAGAATTAAATAATAACTATATACATGTGGGACTAATTTATTAGTTGTTCATTTATTTTAAGGTCCTTCATAAACATCTTACAAATATATGGGTCCAAATGGTACATTCCCAGACTAAGATTTAGGTTGCTACCCACCTCATGTAATTGATTTATGTTATCAAAAAGCTTACAAAAAGTTTTATAATGTTGCTATTAATGAAAAAGAAATGCCTAAAAATGTACTTAGCTTACCTTATTTTCGTGGATTTGAAACCATAAAATCAATATTTAAATCGTTTAATGTTAATGTAGTGTTCTCTTATAACAATACCATTAAAGATATGCTAATTAAGAATAGTCCCGTAACAAATAACAACATCATTTACAAAATTCCTTGTAAGGATTGCCCTTCGTTTTACGTTGGTCAGTCAAAGTAAAAATTTTATGTGTACGTATTAGGCAACATATGTATTCAATTAGAACAGCCCAGACTTCAAATGCACTGTTTATCCAGCTGAGTGAAAAATCTCATTGTATTAATTTAATTAGGCTGATACCTCGGTAATTGCTAGATCTAATGATTATGTTTCAAGAAATTTACTGGAATCGGCAATTATACAAATCACTAATAAAAACAACCTAAATCTTAGTCTGGGAATGTACCATTTGGAACCCATATATTTGTAAGATGTTTATGAAGGACCTTAAAATAAATGAACAACTAATCCACATGTATCTAGTTTATTATTTCATTCTCTCTCTCTCTCTCTTCTATTCTCTCTCTCTCTCTCGTCTCTCTCTCTGTTTCGATATTCTCTCTCCCTCTTTCTCTTGCTCGATATATATATATATATATATATATATATATATATATATATATATATATATATATATATATATATATATATATATATATATTCTTTCGTCTTTTCATTAATAATAAATTTTTTGGGGAAAATTTGTGTAAAAATTCATGATATTAAACTGTATATGCTCCCGTGTTTTTTTTTCAAAATGTACTGTTTTTCTGGAAGAATCATTTGTTTACTGCGTGTATCCTTCAAGGTGTGGCTAGCCTCACGCGGCTCCTCACTTCTGTAGAGTGAAAATCGCCCTTATGGCTAATATTGTAGAGTCAGTTTGTATATTAAGCCTACTTTTGACTATGTTGTTCTCTGTAAAATCAGTTTGCCTCAGTAAAGGGTCCAAACAGGACCGAAAGTACTTGCCTATCTCGATTTTTCATTTTTTTCCTTCGTGGCAAAAAAACCTTTATTTATACATAAATGTATATATGTGTATACATACACACGCGCACACACACACACACACAAACACACACACACACACACACACACACACACATATATATATATATATATATATATTTATATATATATATATATATATATATATTTATATATATATATATATGTGTGTGTGTGTGTGTGTGTATATATATATATATATTATTATATATATATATATATATATATATAATATATTTATATATATATATATATATATATATATATATATATATATATATATATATATATATAAATTAGGCACGGCAGAATTTTGTGAGGAAAATATCAAAGGAGCATGTTGATGCTTACGTCTGGAAAGAACAAGACGCTATTTCTAGTTTTTACGTTTGATTAAAAAATTAATTTGAAATACAATTTACGTGCACAAGGGTAATTAGAACTTTATTCCTTTTAGAAGTTAAATGTTTGTGAACGTTTTACTATTATAACTGCATGTACAGTTATTAGGACATCTGTTCCGCAGCTCAGATGTTTAAGACACATATCCCAATACTTCATCTAATGTATGTCTTGAAAACATCGTGGAAAATATGTGTTTTATACTTAACTAATAGATTCGAGCCGTATATGAAAGCATATTTAATTTTTAAGCATTGACAATATGCATAAAGCCATGCAGTTAACTTATTGGGAGCATAGTTAATAGGATTCTAGAGTGACTAGCATCATTGTGTATGTTATGTTAATTTCTAGTATTTGTATTTTTTCTTCTGCGCAGAAGAAGGTCAGTTACTTTAGCGAATAGGTTTCCTTTAGTACTTTATTTGTAACGTTAAGAAAAAGATTCCAGAGTACTGACGAACATACTATGTACGTGAGACATATTAGTGAGGTTTTCACAAAGTGCACTATAAAACACTCGTACAGCTCATGACTCAAGAAACAGAGCTTTATCTACCAGATCCGGTTGAACGGGACAAAAATAATAACTTCAATTAGACTTATCTGCCGGTGGTAATTAATAAATTCACTTATTAAATCAACGACCTAGAATTTACATCTCTTGAAGTTGGTTAAATATGGCTAGTATTTTTTTTTTTTTTTTACCTTTCATTAATTCCCAAAAGAAGGGGTAATTTTTCCTACCTACTTGCGTATGTTTGTGTTTTTCGCTTTCAAGAACTGAATAATGATGACAGCTCGCACTGAGAGAAAAATTATGAACACTAATACCATCACATGACATGGTATTCATATGTCTGACACAACCATAATAAGAATATTTATATTTCACACCTGATTCAACACTAATAATTCCCCTGAATTTTGCTCCTTCTTTGCCTGTGACCCAAGAACTTTTGAGTGCTACTTTCTATGGGGAGCATCGTTACCTACAATTTAACAAGGACTCCTGATAATAAATGGGTTCATTTTACTTTCCTTATCTCGGGCACAGTTGAGCAACCATTAATTTGAGACTGGAAAACAAACGCCGATTGAATGACACCAACATCAGAGATTTAAGAAAGTGATTACATTTTCGTTTCGGACGAGGCTGCGGGTGGAAGTGAGATAATACCTAAATGATGGTGGTAGAAATATTTTCATTCTCATAAGTCTTGAGAATTATTACGGCATTTGATCACTTTTAATTTCCGCTGAGCGGTCATGGAGAATTTGTGAAAGTGAAAAATGTCTATAATGACCTGATTAAATATTCTTGTTTGTTAGCGATTACCCTTTCCTGCAGGGGTTGCAAGATATTTTTTATTTTGATTTACAGAGCAAAAGGGAATACTGATTTTTAGCGAGTTTACGCAACAATTCTTCCGGTGATTAATGTCTATAATTTGTACCTTTTTGAAAATATCTGAGTAGCTTCTGACAGGTTTCATCACGTTGAATATCAATGAGAATTCATTTTGCTAAAATAGAATTCACGAATCTGTAAATAGATTTCAGTTTCATTTCTTGGAAGCTGTGTCAATATCTTTCCAACTGATGGAGAGAGAATATTTATTCTTGCAATTCATACCTTGCTTACAACACTACCGTATTACATGCATATTGCTAGTTTTACTTCCGTATTTGTGACTGGCTGTTCAATATACCATAATATCACGGGAAAAAATGTTATCATTACTAATGAAATCACAAAAGGAATAGTCAAGCCCAGCCACAAGAGACAGATATGGAGGTCAGGGGACACAAAGGAAGGGGTGGGGGTGTTGGGGGGGGGGGGCTTTACTCCGCAACCGGATTAATTTTGATGAAAGCGAAAAGTAAAAGTAGGAGTCTTATCCCAGTCAGTACTAAGCCAGAGCCAATTATAATACGCACAACGCTAATCTTATCTGAGGAAATAGACATTGGCTCTTCTTCAAGCAAAAGAATTTGAAGACCTGTAGCTCGCGATCATATAAACGCTTCGCTTCTTTGTGAGCAAATTTGGTTTTCTTGTTTTTTTCTCTATCGTAGAGAATAATACGGGCGAACTCAATCCGATTGTTGCTGTTCCTGCTGCGGAGTAATTTTCAACAAAAATCTGGGCCGGGTCAGTGTTGGGTGGAACTGGAATCAAGCGCTCTTGCATGATTTTCACATCATCAGCGGTGGTTCGTCCGAAGCGAAGCCTATTCAGTAGTACTAATTTCTAACGGCACTCACTTTCTATACTGATTAAGGAAAGACTCCTGCTTCTATTTTTCGCATCGGGACCGAACAAAGAACTCTGAAGAAAGGCAAAGGCAATACAAACTGACCTTCACAAAAGTCACAAACGAAGGTGGGATCCAAGTCGTTTACAGTACCTAGGGATTTGCCTTGCAGGCTGCACACCTTTGCATAACAGGGGCAGTTAACCCCTAGACCAGGGGTTCTTAACAAGGGGTATCCATATCCCTTGGGGGTATGAGAACCACACGCTGAGAGTATGGGGCACGATCTCTGGATATTTGTATAGATTTGATTTTAATGTCAATGTATACATGGATACTTTTTTGAAAATAAATAACAGTATAATACTATAAATCCTTTTGATTGTTTTGCATTTTATATTCCTGGCTATTCATGCCTAAAGTATGTATTAAACAAAGTAGATTAAGTTAAATTTTCAACAAACAGGACTTAAGTGGACTTAAGAAAAAGGGGTATGGAACCATACTGGGCAATTCATTGGCGGTCTGGAGTCAACAGAAGGTTAAGAATCCCTGCCCTAGACTGAGATATAGCAGCCACATATAGCAGCCTGGATATTTCAGTAATAAAAGAAAAAACTTATAAATATCCTGCATAAAAATATTCGCTTGTACTTGGTTGCGAATGACATCATACCAGTGTAGCAAGTTTTATGTAATGTACACACACACACACACACACATGTATGTATGATGTATGTATGTAGTTGTTGTATTATGTATGTATGTATGTATGTATGTATGTGTAGAATATTACATATTTCATTATATATCGATATAGCAAAATATCAAAAAGATTTACAAATTTATCATCGTAGTGGTGAAAAGAAATAATGCGACAGGCTTTTGCTACAAATTTTTCGTGAGCCCTAAAAGAAAATTATTACGAGTTACGTTCAGGACAATTTATTCGTCATGTGCTGTATTTTAAACTTCCATGAAAGACAAGTAAAAGAAGGGAGTAAGAAATAAAAATGATACTTGCAGAATTAGCGATTTCAAGGATATCCATAGATCGCATTCGGTCATGCTCCAAGAGGCAAGATACTACAAAGACTTTAGAGTCCTTGGCAAAGATCAACAACGTTCGAATTCGGACCATTTGAAGTTTTGATGCTTCAGACCTACCTGTAACATCATTCTAGGCGAAAGACTTGTAACGGGAGCTTGTAAAGTCTTCTTTTTGTCTTGTGGAGTGGCTTACTCGGTCCATCGTTATTTCATCGTACCGTAATTGGTCATCTTGTGTAGTAGTTCCGGAAAAACTGTTTATCACGCGATTATACTGAAGTTCGAGCTTGACATATCCATAGATGTCTCTTCGTTGGTCTAGTTACAATAAAACACGGGCTTCTGCAAGGTAACACTGGAACTTGTCTATATTATTGCTAATATCGTATATTTGTTCTGAGGTTTTAGAGTAAAGCTGCGTGTTTAGTGTCTACAATTACTGCCAAAGATTTTTAATTAAAGTTTCTGTGGGCGTTTACCCATAATCTGACGTGAGTAAACTCCTAAAATTTACGAGATTTGGAGAAAGTTTTTCGCATTTCTAAATCTTTCTCTTTTCCAGGAGGTTATTGGTGCGAGTTTGGCTTTGGGTTCCTGCTCTAACGGTAAAGCTTCACGCATGATAATGCTGTTCTCTTTAGCAACTGGTATGTAGGAGGTATTTTTTCCCCCGCCAAGTTTAGTTCTTAAGTTTTTGCCGTATATTTACTATAGTTTTAGTTCACTACTAGTATTTTCGTTATGTACTCTTTTAATGTATATGTTCTTGAACAACTTAACCTTATCCTCCACCCCTTTAGGGGCGGCGCCCCTTGAGGGGTGGAGGAGCCCCTATGTTCTGTATAGTAGGTCGTAAGACCTACTATGCAGTTGGTGGGTGGTTGAACACGCCAATTAATCAAACAATTTTTCTTTCAGGTGGTAAGTAAAGACTTAATCTATTGCTTAGTTATCTTGAAAGTTCAGATAGGTATTAGTAAGTTTGCAGAAGCTCCGTAAGGTTTCAGGAACTTTAATTATTTATGCCATCAAACGGCAATATTCAGCATTAAAACAATGTCAGGTCTGTTGTATTGGTGTGTTTTCCTTTAGAATTTTAGTCTCTGAAATGGATTTTGTGCCTAGGTCAAGTCTGTGAAAATTATTTTATGGTTAGACCAAGTTTTGGCTAATATTCACAAAGGTTTTTCCCGAATTCAAATTTTTAACTGTAAAGTTAGATTTATATAATAGAATTTTCAATAGATTCGAACTTGGTTCGAAATTAGTATATCTTTTCTAGCAACACAATTTCTGTTCATAGGGGTTCTGGGAAGCTCCCCATATGTACGGGTCCTTTACGATAGTAGGGCTTGCTTACCCGACAGCTAAACCTTGATAATCTTGAAAACTCGTGCAAAGCTTTCCTAAGACAGATTGTCCAGATTGTTTGGATTTCTGCTGTTCGCGGATGGAGTTTTCTTTTTCAGTTATTCATAGATAAGAATATTCAGCTCCTGTTAATAGGCATCATGAAAGCAATTTTTTTTAGACCTCTTGGATGTTTTCTACATAGGATAATTCCAATGTTTAATTTTGAGGGAGTGTAGTAAAGTTTGTCGGGTGTTTCAATTTTGATATATTAAAGGCTTACTTATAGTATAAGCAGTGTAAGGAGTTTCTAACTAGTGTCACTTTACGGCATTGCCTTAACTTTTGAGGATATCAAAACATAATTTATATTACCCGAATGCTAATATTTCAATGTTTCTATACAGCTCTTGACAGGTGTTAAATGTGAGCACCGCGGGTTGAGAGACACATCGAAACGAAGGCGCTGATAAACCCTCGACATGAATTTTGCTCAAAAATGCTAGACACGTTGTAAGAAGATTGATTTATCGATGTGGCCGCTTGGGTATGTGTAAGGCCTCGCGTACCTGCCTCACCACATCCCCATCCCAGAGAAGTTGATTGGAAGATTTGATAACTGAAGACTTGGCCACCGTCGACAACGCTATGCTTGGTCGCGGTTGGCAAGAGTGGATTATAATTTGGATATCGACCATAGTGAACATTATAAAAACCTTCAAAACTTCAATATTAGCATTTAGGTAATATAAATTGTTTTGATATCCTCTATAGTTAAGTGTCGTAATGTGACTTTTGAAACTCCCTACAAATGACATCTGTTCACATTGGTTTATATGTTGCTGTATAAACACGAGCTATGAGTTTGCTCTAAAAACACGGACAATGAGTTTGTTACTCTATAAACACAGGCAATGAGTTTGAAATTTTACTCCTAAATACTCCTGAACACTGGCAAGTTTTGTGATGGTTACCCACGAATAGGTACTGGCAGTGCTATCCATGAACGTGGCAATGAATTTGTTATGAACTTATAAAATAAGGCTAGCCGTGAATACAGCTAGTGAGCAAATGGTACTATCGGCACAATATGTGAAAGGGCTGTTGCCTTGTATAATAAGGCGCCGTATGAGGTTATGTTAGACTTGCGATAATCTTACGCTAAGTCGGTTGGTTATGCATTTCCATACTCATTGAAGTGTCTTAGGGTTTGTAGATCACTTACGAAGTCTGTATCTTCTTTGGTTATGACGACGGAGATATTTCGACTCATGATGATATCTTTCTGATGTGAGGTTTCTAGTAGAAAACACGAAGTATATAAAATAGTAATATTCTCTGAGATTACATGATGAAGATCAGAGGAAATTTGTACAGGTCTGTCAATGATGATGGCTAATTCAAATCTACATGATGAAGCTTAGATAAAGATGTACAGGTCTTCTAATGACGATGGCTTGATCGCTTCTGCCAATGATGATGGCTAATTCCACTCTGACTACAATCTCGTTTACAAATCATAAAGGAAGCGGACAGTAGCTCGAACATACACACAGATGACATAGTTACAAATCACGTAGGCCGTTTGAATTAGAGGTCGCGGTAGTTGTCTCAAGCAGGAAGCTTGGACTAATGTTTTCAAAACAAATGAAGGACCACAGGTGACGGCATGTCATCTTAGCCTACTTAATTGTATACGTCATCTTAGCATACTTTATCGTCTCTGGTCTGATCACATTCCTGCAAGCAATCTGGTTGACCTCTTGGGTCACTGTTTTTAATTAATTATAGTTTTTGTTTTTTATATATATATGGAATAACATTCCATATTTTTATTATGTAACACTTACCTATGATGCTGTAAATGATCACAATGAAGACATTCATACTAAACTTTAATTAGGGCAGCGTTTTGTGGCGCTGGACATAACCTAAGCGGAACTGTGATGCTTCCTTAACTATTGCGTTGTGAAACCATTCATGAACACAGGTTTGAGATGCTGTCCATAAGGTATCCCAGTGCTTGGCCTTTGACCTAAATATATATTTAATTCACAAGGAAGGCAGGAGTTAAAAATGGTATCGCATCAAGGCTTTGTTTCATACGCGTTACATTAGATGAGGTTGAGAAAATGAGTTTGATGCAATTGTTACCCATTAATTTGGTGAGTAGTATTTGCTCTATAGCACCTGATGTTTAAAAAGGTCTTTAGGGAGTTAATGCATGTAGTACCAATATATATTTTTAAACTATATACTAAATCGATGTCTTTTTGATAATTGGTGGCTAAACTGATCAATGATGTAGCTTTCCTAACCAAAAAGAGCTCACGGTACATTACTACATATTTAATAGTTCAGCCGTCTCTTTAAGTTTTACCTGAATTCTTGAAAGATGAAAGGTATCTTTTTAAGAATACGACTTGGGGTCATGGTATGTGAGTTATCTTAATTTTGATTTTGGCGATTTTCAGAGAAGTAAAGTTTAAGCAACTTACAGATTTTGTTTTTTCTGTTTAGTGAAAATGTTTTAATGGTGTCAAAAAGTAGCAATGCGAAGTGTAAATGCTTGTTTCGCATTCTTATTGCACAATTATAGTATAAAATTAAGGAGGTAATCTTACACCAGATGGGCACGAGTTTTCAGGGGGGCAATTACGTTTTTTGGGCATTGATTGGAGGAACATAACTCATGGTTTTTGTAAGCTAATTATCCTTTTAAGTTGAAGATATCGCACCTATTTCAAGAAATATTAGAGTTAACGTTCTCTTGACGGAGTTGCCGAGTAGTTACCGTAAGGCCTGTCCACACGACCGGGCCTTATCGGCGGACCTCCTCTTTACTTAGGCCCTGTCCACACTACCGGGCAGTGCCGGACGGGCAAACACTGTTACCATATACCCCGTTTCAAGACACAAGGTGGGAGAGTGATCGGCGGGCACAAATGGAGGTGATTAAAGATGGGGAAACCACGGGCAAACTAGCGAGTAACCTGTGTGTAGTTGAGTAAAACACCAGAAACTGACGTGTCCGGTGGTTTGTTTAACCAACGCTGGTGTCAAGCACAATATGTTTCCAGGACCATAGTTCATTATCGATCTCTCACTTACAAAAGGGTGTTCTAAGTATAAAGTCATCATGTCCGGCAAAGAAACTACAAACATTCACTGGTCAAGAGAAGAAATCATACAATTAATTGACTTGTACCGCCAACATCCAAGCCTATGGAATGTCAAAAGTGACGTACAAGAACAGAGCTAAACGTGTAGCGGCTTTGACAGCAATAGCCGCGGAATTACGCAAGACATGTGCTGCCATTACCACAGGGGATATAAAATGGAAAATAGAAACCCTGCGAAATCAACACAGACGTGAAATGCGATTGGTTGAAAACTCACGCAAGTCAGGAGCTGGGATAGACGACATTTACATCCCCAGATTATGGTGTTTTAATGACCTTTCTTTCCTTAATGATGGTGACACAATCAGATCATCTCTCTCAAACATAGATAATGCCACCAACGATACAGCTGAGGAGGAACATTCTGATCATGAGGTATGTACGGTGTGTGTGTGTGTCTGTCTCTTATTTTATTTATGCTTTATGATTTTAGCATTGGATTATCATATTGTGTTTGACATATCTCCTTTGGGTGTTTTTATGTTATTCATAATTCTCAATTATCATAATTTCTCAATGGTACTTTATATCTATACTATATCATATATATATATATATATATATATATATATATATATATATATATATATATATGTATATAATATATTGTTGCTTGTGCTGTTTTATGAATTTTCGCAAACATTTTTAGCAACAAAATAAGTTATTCCAAATCTTGGTATTCTACATTTTTGTGGCTATATTTCAAAAACTTATGCAAAGAATAACCAATATATCATTGTAAATATAGTTTATCATCATCATCATTTTTTTGTACTCTCTCTCTCTCTCTCGAACAGATATTAACTATGTGAACAGACGGGGATGTGTGTCCGTGATAAATCATAAAAATAGTGCGTGAAAGGAATATGTGAGCACATACTCTAGTAATGATTTTTTCCAGTATGAACAAAATGATAACGAGGTTTATGATGCGATATGCATATACTCTTTTCATGGTGAGGAAGAAAGAAAAGCTAGCTCGTACATAACGGTTCATTTATTAATTATTATTATTATTATTATTATTATTATTATTTATTATTATTATTATTATAATTATTATTATTATTATTATTATTATTATATCTGTATTTTCCCTGTGACTAAAAATGTTAAGTTTAACAAAAAATGCACTACATTGATAAGCTAAGCAAAGAGGGTAATTAACACAATTGATTGGATCATTTATCGATCTATACTGCCATGGCACTGCCCCTTCTCCATTAAAATACTGCATATATTGTTCACGGACATTCCTGTATCAGCCATGTCTTCCGGCTCACCCTCTGTAGCCCTGGTAATTCATGAGTTTGTCGCCAGCTTCCAGGAATAATGTGTCCCTACTGACAAATCCTCAACATCTAAACATCCTTCAGGCGTGTAGTGGCTCACATGGTCTCTCCTGAGGAAGTTATGCAGAGATGTGCATGCTAAAACTATGGTATCAATTTTTGATGGAGGTAGTTGAACAGGTGACATTAACACGCGAAATCTGTTTGCCAAAATGCCAAATGCATTTTCTATAGTACGTCTTGCCCTGGAGAGACGATATGAGAAAACACGTCCCCTTCTAGTCTGATTAGTATGTGGAAAGGGTTTCATAATGTGTCGGCGCAAACGGAAATAAAAGCTTCGTCTGCCACAAAAACGTATGGTAGTGTCATCTCACTTCCGGGTAACCATTCGATCCCCTGGCAGACCAGCAATTTGACTTGCAATACGAGTATTGAGAGTACGTTGTCCCACACGCCTCTGTCTGATACTCTACCATTTGTGCCTATGTCTACATATATAAAATTCACAGTTTGCATCACATATGGCAAGGAGTACGATGCTGTGGCTTCCTTTGTAATTAAAGAAGTACGAACCACTATCACGTGGAGGCCTTATCAACACATGTTTCCCGTCAATAGCCCCCGAACAGTTTTGGGAAATTCCCATCTTGTTTTGAAAACCATGTGCCACACGCATCCATTCCTCCTCTGGGGTTTGTAGGTGTCTGTAAATGAAATGTAGAAGCAGTATGTCAGTGAACTTTAGATTAAGCAAATATAATGACTCAATTCCATGACCTTTACCTGCATACTTTCATAACCAAGCAGTCAATCTTTCTCTCCCTCTTCTTTTTCTATTTTCTATTTCTATTTTGCTTATCTTTTTTCTCAATCCCCCCCCCCTTCTCTCTCTCTCAATCTATCTCTCCGCTTTCCTCTCTCTCTCTCCTCGTCTCTCAAGAAGAAAAAAAATTCCTGATATAATATATATATATATATATATATATGGTATGTATATCTATACCATAAATATATATATATATCTATCATGTACGTATATCTATATATATATATATATATATGCTATTATATGGGGGGGGGGGGGGGGGGGTTGGTATATATATATACATATATATATATATATATATATAACCATACATATTATATATTTATCTATATATGTATGTATTGGCAGTATTCACTGTAGTAGAGATGTCACTTCTCTGGCTGACTGTCGTATTTACCATAGGACATGCAGTAGACACTGCAGGCGGTGTCATTACAGGTGTGTTGCTGCAAGAGATGTTTCACCAACTTCCATCAGTACTGGATCGTTGAAAATCTGTAATATTGAGAATAGACACGTGTAGTGCAATATATATATATCTATATATATATATATATATATATATATATATATATATATATATTGCACTACACGTGTCTATTCTCAATATTAGATTTTCAACGATCCAGTACTGATGGAAGTTGGTGAAACATCTCTTGCAGCAACAACACCTGTAATGACACCGCCTGCAGTGTCTACTGCATGTCCTATGGTAAATACAGACAGTTCAGCCAGAAGTGACACCTCTACTACAGTGAATACTGCCAATCGATCAGGCAAAAGGATGCGTGACGATGCAGGCGATGTTATGCGGGAAGCCCTCCACCAGCTGAGGGAATTGTCGTCTACACAGGACACTGCTGATGATTGTACTGCTTTTGCAACCCTAGTTGCAAACGATCTTCGACAATTGAAAGGGGAAACCAAAATTTATGCAGAAAAACTAATTTATGATGGTTTCTTTTTCTTGCTAAACTTTGTCGTTTTTTCGTCGACATCAATGGTTAAAGAGTAGTTTTTTTCACATTTATATTACTGTTTATTGTTGATATAAATTACCATTACTTGGTTTTTTTGGGAAGGGTTTCATCAGGATAACACAATTTGGCAATATTCATAATTAGCATAGAAAAATATAAGATTACTTGGTGTGAAAGTGATGTTATCATTAACCTTGTTTAAACAAACACTCACCTTTAAATAATCATCTTTGAGAACTGCATATATGGCTTCACATGTCTCCGGTATAATTAGAGACAAACTCTGCCTTTGATATCCTCGTGGTATATTGCAGCGATGCATATGAGCACCCAGATGCTAAAAACTGAGCGTTGCTTCCACCCCAGACGAGCTTCTGCACTTATACGCTGCCTCAAATTGGTATCCGGCTTTCTTATGTACGGTTCCACTTTTGCAAGTAGTGTATAGAAACTATTTACATCCATTCTCATGTACTTGATAAATTCATGCTCAGGTCCATGTTGGAGTTCATGTAACATAGTCACATGACTTCCCAACTCTCCTCTCCTACGCATCCACTCTCTACACCACTCTCTTTTTCTGCACTCTATCCTTATTTTTTTCCTTTTTTCGAAAAACACTGCAAGTATTACTCCACACAGTGGCTATTTTTGTTTTTTTTTCTTTACTACTGTGCTACGCATGGTGAGACCACCCTTGTTATTGCCTACTGAACGACCTAAACTTCCCGACCAAACCCACCTATCCTGCGTTGTGGAGAAGACTACAGCAGCGTTGCTATATTTCCTCACCGAGTATTTCCTCATTAGTTTGAAATTCAGGAAGCATTACATGAAGAGTGAAATAATAAAACAATTTTATGAGTTTTTTTCTTTATTTACGTAATTACTGTATTAGCTATACAGACATTTTATTTACATATCCAATACCATTTAAAGAAGTCTTCATTACTCTTCATTAATTGCCCTACTCCTCCACCACCTCTTCCTCATTTATATCATCACCATGACTTTTCAAGCATTCAATCATTGATTTAGTCGGCGTAAACCTAGTGCAACCTCCAGCCTTTTTTACTGCTTCAGATACCATGATGATTGTGTGTGTGTGTGTGTGTGTGTGTGTGAGAGAGAGAGAGAGAGAGAGAGAGAGAGAGAGAGAGAGAAACAAAGCAAATGAATGAATGCTATGCATGTAAAGTTCTTTACTCATGTTATTCTATAAACCTGTTCATGCAATTTTGTCCCATTACAGAGACCCCATGTATTCCTAAAACGAGAACTATGTACATATCACATTCACAGTACCTACATCAAAATCATGTTTGTCTTAAAACAATCTTGTGCGTATATGTTTCCAAATAAAAAGGTATATAAATTTTTCCATAAAACCGATTTGGGTAGGCTGTCTGCCATTTTTTTTATTTTATTTTATTTTTATTTATTTTTTGCTAGTAGCTCTAATACGAAAGAATGCATAAAACGTAATGAATGTTAAGAACGGAACACAATTTCTCTATAAACATCTTTTATGCATTTTAATTATTCATTATTCAATATCCACTAAGTTAATACGAAATTTATCTCCAGTAACAAATGCTTTCAGGAATGAAGAACGTACAAACATCAAAGTACACTCTGAAATCTTAAATATAGAATATGTTTACATATGTATGCATGCGTATGTATGAATGTAAGTATATATAATGTACTGTAGATAAGTTTGTGTGTATACATACATATGGAAAAAAATCTGTAGAAATGCACCTTAACAGCTATAAGCGTTGAGGAAATATTTCCTCATATTATCAGTTTGAGGGGGAATTAGGTACTCATATCCTCGTCTGATTGTCCCTAACTCAAATCTTCATCGTTAGCAGACGAATTCCTCACTTTGGTAACGCTGCTACAGACGGACTTTGCCTGGTAAGGGCAGAGACCGTCGGGCTCTGCCTAACAGTATGACCCTGAAAGGATAACGATCATCTGGTAACATTGCTTCAGAAGCGAGAGAAAATCAAACGCGGGCAGTGTCTGCTGGGCTCTGCTCGACAGTGTGGACAGGGCCTAACTGGCACACTTGACGGGCAAACCGTCAAATTGCCCGATGGGTCTTGTAGCAAAATCACCATGGTAGTGCCCGATGGCTTGAGCTTCGACCCTGGCAGACGTACGTTAACCATATACATTTCTTTTACTGAGCACTCTCGCACCATATCCTCTTCTTTTCATCACAACACAAAGCAATTAATCATTATCTTACTACAACAATTCTTCCTCTTTGCGGTAGGCACCATGTTTATCGTACCGCACTGAACGCACTACTGACATCGTCGGGCATGCCCACCTCTCCATCGCCTCACCCCTGTGGACAACATTCACAGGTAAGCCCGCCAGAATTTGCCCATTAGCCCCGGAGCACGCCGATCAGGCCCGCTCGTGTGGACAGGCCTTAAGAACATTTTCTGCTTCTGCTGTTTTTCTGTTATAGGTCATAACTCGCTGGAGGAACCAGAATTCAAGGGAATGTTTAGACAAGGGGCGCTTTTGCGAACCTTTCAGTGTAAGGCTGATATTTTAAGGATCAAAGATGTCGACGAGATGGATGTAGGCTTCTATTTAATTTCTAAATTTTCCATACTGAGCATTTCATTAAAATCTTAGTAGGTTTGTGGGTTAGGTTCCTCGGATTGTTCTCATTCGTAAACCTACTATTTATCTGTGTATTACAATTTTTTCTAATAAATAATGGGTCTTAGGCTTGTCCACACGGTCGAGCTTTGCTCTGCAAACTTTGCTCGGTGTGACGTCAGAAACGGAGAAACGGCGAGCAAAGCTTCGTATAAGGCTTTCCTAATGTTTATCGAAGTATCGAGACTTTGCCTGCAGCAGTGCTGTTCACTGACAGAAATATTTTTGCTAAACGGATAAAGACATCACCTACGGATAAGTTTCCGTAAAGCTCAATTTTATGTAAAACCTTCACAAATAAATAAATTAAGGAAAATAAACAAGAGTTTCCCGTTGATTTACCTTTCATAATAAGAATAACGTCAGGTAAATATGACTTATGGGAACTTTTGAAAAAGAAAACCAAATATATTAACATCCTTTATTGTAATGCTACGGAAATGGAAATCTGTCAGTCTAGTCCATTATGGAGACAGCTTACTGACATTTCACCAATCAGGTGACAAGATTCCTTAGGGTTCTTTACAACTTATCAATCATATTTCATACCATTTTTGTTTTAAGTAAAAAGTGTACTCATAGTTGTTTTGTCTAAAATCCATGCATAAGTCCATATATATATATATATATATATATATAATATATATATATATATATATATATATATATATATATATATATATATATATATATGTATATATATATGCACTACATATAAATAATTACTTGTAATTAAGGGTAATCATATAAACTGACCGCAAATGCAAATCAACCAGTGTATTGAAGTATAATTTATATCTTAATGGACCACAATCTCAAAGGGTTCAGGAGAGAGGGCTCTCTAATTACCAAGATAAATCTTGGTTGACAAGAGTGGTCGATAACTATAAAGCTAATAATTAAGGCATGCAGGTGTGTCCTAAGCAACATGTTTTATAGAAGCTGGCTGGCATAAAAATATCTTGTAAATAATTATTTGTGTCAGTTTTTATTTTCTTGTAAATACCTTTTTTCAAAATATGTTTTCTATATGTTTTCATATTCATTTAGTGCATTTCCTTAAAATATTTGTGTTGCGTACTATTTTTTTTTACGTTATTTGGGCATGATACTCATTACTTAAAACTTTGTTGAAGATTAATGTCTTTAGGTTATTTGTTGCTACGTTTCTTTGATTAAACTGTATAGGTCCTACTAAACTGGATTTGTTCTACTTGTTTATTTAATATATATCTTTGTGCACAGATGTGTGTGCGCTTCAGTATAATGTAATTAACTAAAATAAACACTTATCCCTTTAAACAACCATTTTCACCTAACGTGAATAGTAGAAAATAACAGAAAAATGACGTCAGAGTACAGCAGAGTCACTGCCAGGCTCTCACAATTCCATTTCTTCAATACTTGTAGTGGAAATGTAGTTTGGGTAATGGTTGTGACGACTCAAAATGGCCTTAGCTGCATTGTAGGAGGACGAGGTGAAATCTGAATCCATAGTATCCATACTAGTGAACAAATGTAAAGTACCACAGTCGCTGTTAAATGTCATGGGGGCAAAAAGAAATTGTAAATTGGGTAATTTTAGTACTTTAGAACAATGTGCAATTAGACGGTAAAACTATATATCAAATTGTGTTACATGGAGCTAGTGCAAATAAATAATTTCTATCAATTGGTATGAAAATTTTATAATGTGATGGTCTGCTATGCTTCCTTGGACAATGGTCTGGAGGTACGTGGCTAAATGTAGGATTTAACGCAGGTGAAAAGAATTTTAAGTTATAAAAAAATTTGTAAATATTTAAGTTGAGGTACATTGTTAAATGTAGGATTTAAAGGCCTGTCCACACAAGCGGGCCTGATTGGCGTGCTCCGGGGTTGACGGGCGAATTTTGGCGGGCTTACCCGTGAATGTTGTCCACACGGGTGAGGCGATGGAGAGGTAGGTGGGCGTGCCCGACGATGGCAGAAGTGTGTTCAGTGCGGTACGATAAACATGGTGCCTACCGCAAAGAAGATATTGTGTAGCATGATAATTGCTTTGAGTGTGATGAAAAATAAGAAAAAGAAGAGAATGTGGTGCAAAGAATGGCTCAGTAAAAGAAATGTATATGGTTAACGTACGTCTGCCAGGGTCGAAGCTCAAGCCATAGGGCGCCACCATGGTGATTTTGCTACAAGACCCACCGGGCAATTTGATGGTTTGCCCGTCAAGTGTGCCCGTTAGGCCCCGTCCACAAGACCGAGCTTTGCTCGACAAACTTTGTTCAATGTGACGTCAGAAGCGGAGAAACCGCGGCAAAGTTCTGACTTTTCTCGCGGTTTCTTTGCTTCTGACGTCACATCGGACAAAGTTCGTCGACCAAAGCTCGACCGTGTGGACGGGGCCTTTGAGGGGAGGTCCGCCAATCAGGCCTGGTCGTGTGGACAGGCCTTAACGCATACATAAAAAATTCTCAAGCATTAAAGTCAAGGTACGTGATTTAATATAGGGTTAACGCAGGTGAAAAGAATCTTAAGCTATAGGTTTTTAAAATATTCTAAAATACTTGTTAAAGTACTGAGGGACATTTTTATTAAATATATATAGGAAGCAGTAACGATAACAGAAGTTTCATGATGAAAGGGAAATGGAAAAATAAAATCAATGAGTTTTGCTGTATTGTATTTTCCGTTTAAAAGTGTAATTGTTTAATGCATTTGATACATTATTAATTACAATATGCTTTTTTTCCCTCATCAACATTGTGATGTGCTTTTTTTTTATAGCACTTCAATGCAATTCTTGCAAGTAAATGTTATATTCTCCCTTTTACTTTGCTTTCGACATAAAATGATAATTTATTCTCAAAATATATGACCTTCATGTCTTATGAAAATCGTTCTTCACTTTTTAAAAGTCTTCTTTTTAAAATACTGAATTAACTTTTAATTAAACTTGCCATGTCAATGATAAAACTTTTTTACTAAATACTAAATCAAAGAGAAGCCAAGAAGTGACTTCCGATTTGTCAATATGCACAACATTGTTTGTCAAAACACAGAGGAAAAAATAATACACGATTTTTCCTTATTCCAGGTAAGTTGGTTAACGGTCCGTTAATGGAACAGTTTCAGAGCTTCCAGTTCTCATATGGCTTTTGACATTGATTACATCTCGATATTTTCATCGCTTCTCTTTTACAAAATTCACTGAAAATTCTTTTACAAAATAAACTGAAACGGACACACAAGGAAACCTTACATAAATACACTTGATCGACGCCGGTCGTCTGAAGCATCCTCAGGCATCGTAGTCATTAAGGCTAAATTAAGTTTTATCCTAATTCTAATTCCCGTAAGGGAGGGTGGGGGTAGTGCCCTCACTGTAGGCATTACTTAGGGTTGTTTGTCGAGTCCCTTCGGCCCCTAGTACAACCCCTTCCATTCATTTTACTGTACCGTCATTCATATTATCTTTCTTCCAGTTTGGTCCACCCTATCCTAACAACTGTTTCATAGTCCAACCGCGAGGTTTTCCTCCTGTTACATTTTTCAAACCTTGCTGTCAGTTTTCCGCTTCAGTGCTGAATGACCTCATATGTAGTTCCCAGTGCTTGACTTTTTGGCCTAAATTCTATATTCTACTCCGTTCCATTAAAATTGTAACGACATGAAAAGAAAAGCAAAGAAAATATCAAGATGTAATCAATGTCAAAATCCATATGAGAACTGGAAGCTCTAAAACTGCCTCGTTAACGGACCAATACTTAAACATTTTTTTATAAGTAAATAATTGACTTTGAGTGTACTGTGATTACAGGTACAAAATCAATTAAAGTAAGAACCCCGTTATTATCAGAGATTTACGAGATTTTTGCATGACACGAAGTGTATTTAAAAATAATTTTATGACCATAAAGAATAAGTATTCGTGAACAGGAGCAATGTACAACCATATAATAGTAATGTCATAAGCTGAATGCTTTGCTCTCCCCTCAAAGGTAAGGGATTTCAACAAAGCTGTAAATTCTACGATTATTTAACGAGAGGATGTTCCTAGTAAGGGGAGAGCTACGCTGGATATAACGCATAAATGATAATTATTTGAGTTAACAAAGCAGCACACACCACTTCTTCCTATGCTTGTGAGCGCTGGAAGTGTTTAAACACGTACTGGGAATACTTAAATGACTCTGACCCTGTGTTACGCTAGTTAAATGACCATTAGGATCCCTGTCGCCAAATGAGCTTCTGGCAGACCGTTAATGCACGGTCAACGTCCAGGATATCCCCGAAAGTGTAACGTTTTCGACTCTTCAAAGCGCATTTCAGCATGAAAGGAAGTTATGTGATGGGAACTCTTGTCATCTCCACATAGATTTAATATGACGTTGCCGAGCATAAACAGATTTCCATGGAGAGAACAAACACAGCAAGTATTTCTCTAGCGAACAACCGACTATCAAAGTTTTTATATTCGTAAACGAGAGAACCAGTGAAAAGTCGGTACAAAAAGGTAGATGATCTATTGGGTGAAAACCAAACCGATAGTATATAAAGTACCCTATTGTATTCTTTGGTGAAAAACATACTCCAGTTATCAGTTCTTTCTGTTCTTTTTTTTTTCTCCTACAAATACTTCGCTGTAATAGCAGTGAACTAAATCCAAATTAACGTTTTTGTCCCTATTAGATATTTTTACTATTGCATAAGATTTCGTATTTGACTTAATCATACAGTAACAGTAATATAGGAATGTTATATACACAGCATAAAAATGGAACAATTTTGTGAGTCATTAAGTTATGTAGAAAATTAGGAAGATTCAGATACAGGACGTCCATCTATCTATCCATCTGACCACGGTAACAGTCTATCGTGAATACTGCGAGATTATCTTCCACATATTTTATGAGGGACGGTATTAAAATGCGATCAGAAGAGCGCAATCTACCAAGATCTCCGCTTGAATGTATTCTGCAGTGCCCAAGAGGAATTTCTCTCGTTGTTGGAATAACGCTTCGAATCAGTGGAGTTGGACCTCCTCCAAGTTATGATTAGTTTGATTGGAAGACTTCCTACAACCTGCAAATTGAGAAACTTGCCCAGTGGATACGACTGACCGCGTCCTCTAACACTAACTTAACCTTGTGATGTCCGCATATTGAAGGATTTAAAAAAAACCATGCACTTAATTTATATTTAATGTTTTTAAAAGACCTGACTGGGAATTAAAATGGACGAGACTGAACTCGTTCTCAAGCTCCTGAAGTAATACTTTAAAAAAAATGCACGGAATATGTATTTATTGATTCTAATAGATCTGACAGAATTGACGAGGATGCTTCTGAACGCAGCATCTACCTGTTGATGTAATAAAGCCTTTAGATTTAAACTGAACTTTTATTTATATATCAAAAAAGATGAAACTGACGGAAGCTTCTGAACGCCAACATGCAGCTCTCATTGAGGAACGTTCGACGGACACCGTGTATACTTTTGAAGGAATTTCACAGCTGCCGAGTGAATGAGGATACTCCAATGCGCAGAATGCGTAAAAAAAATAAAAATAAAAATAGGTCAAAAAAAAATTAAGTGGAAACCGTTTTTTTTTTCTTGTCGAGCTGGGAGTGTTTGAGTTCTCATTTGACCTTTAATACCCCAAATCTTTCTTTAAATGCCATATCATTATTCTGTAGTCCTTGTCGCCCAATAAATAATTTTCCACTTTGCTGACACATCTGACAAATTATTCACCTCAATATGGTAAGACCTGGGGATCATGTGTCAAAGTATAATAATTAATGCATGGTATGATATATGCAAAGAAGAGGGTTTCCCTTTAGGCTCTAATGCAATCATTACCATGAAATGCCTGTGAAGATAGAGTGGGTGGTCTAGGCTTAAAACGAGCACTCGGGGTTTCCTAGTAAAATGAGAAACCGCGTTTCCCTGTCGCTGTTCTTACCGCGGAATGGGAATTTAGTATGCATTAAAAATGAGTCCCCCGAAAATTAAGGCTCCGTCACATCCTGTAAAAAATAATATGACAGGAAGAGAGAGAGAGAGAGAGAGAGAGAGAGAGAGAGAGAGAGAGAGAGAGAGAGAGAGAGAGAGGTAAGGATTCGCATTTCATCTTATTTTTTTATTAGAAGATTATTAATTGATATGTTCAATATATATGGTATCAATTGTTATTCATTTATTGTTATTAAAAACAATAAATGCATGATGCCATTTTCTAAACGTAAGATTTGTTGACATCTTGAACCCATCAACAAAACGAACTTTTTCGATGCTTCATTCAGTAACCACATTTCACTCGTGGTCAAGAGAACTACCTCTTTAAACACAAACGTATTACACACACACCACACACACACACACACACACACACACACACACACACATATATATATATATATATATATATATATATATATATATATATATATATATCTATATATATATATATATATATATATATATATAGTATGTTTGTATGTATGTTTTTGTATGTAACATGTTAGGACCTTTTACAATATTAATGCGTAATTAACAAATGTAACGAATAAAAGGAATTTACTATCCTTATTTTAGTATATTTTAAGAAACCACCGTCTTATTCTTTGCAAAAAAAAACCTTGCCCCATTTGCCAAAAAAAAAAAAAAAAAAAATAATAATAATAATAATAAGTCCAATCCATGCCATTGAACACAATATGGGAACTGAAGAAAACCATTTTCTTCTCCCGTTCAAAAATACTAATAAAGGAAAAGCAATAACCCAAATTAATGAGCGAACAAATTCATGCGTTCAAACTTTCGGCTTCCTTTCTATATGGAATTTAATGAAACATCCTCATTGCTGCATTTCACCCTTACCAATCGACCAGCGAGCACATTCGAAAATTACTTACAAACGCTCCTGGATTTTCCGCCGAGTGCAGAACCACTGGTCATTTCAGCTCCCCCAATACTGGGTGCAATTTAAACTCAGTTTGACATTGCGTATCTCAAGTCAGGTCTGACGTCATTCCTTTCAATAGCCCTAAGAAATAATGACCCAACTCAGGAAAGGGGGTGGATTGTTGAGATTGGGGGGGACGACGGGGGGAAACTCTCAAGACTGATAACTGCTGTTGTTTTTTTTAATTTTTTTTTCATCTGTCCATCCGCCTGTGGGGTTTTTGTTTTTGTATGGTAACCCACTGCGTCCCGGTCTTTAGATAGTTACGGCTATGTGGCAAGTATTTAGGGTAAATAAAAGGTATATCTGGGTGTGCACATTTGGCAACTGAAAAGTGTTTTAAATAATTTAACTGTGTATGACGAATTACAACCGTAATTAATTTCGAAATAGGATATATTTTGATAATCGTTGAATTGTAGTTAAGCTGAATGTAACTATCCTAAAGCCCGGGACGCAGTGTTACCATACAAAAAACACCCACAGGCAGATGGACACAGATTAAAAAGAAAAAAAAATAGAGTATAGGGCAATCTACTCCCACCTGGGAACGGAGGGTGAGTTGGTACTATTTTAGAGGTTTTTTGAACAAAGCATTTCTTTCTTTCTTTGCCGATAATATAGTCTTTCTTCCGTTGTACTCGTCAGAATCTCTTATTATAGTTGTTTTCTGGTCCGTGTTGTTTTTGTTACTACGTCAGAACTCTCTTATATGTGTTCCTGGTCCTGTGTAATCTCGTCAGAAATATCTTATAGTGTTCCTGCTCCGTGGGTACTCGAATGGAATCGCTTTATAGTGTTCTGTCCGTGTACTCGAAGGAATCTCCTTAAGTGTTTGTAGAGTACTCCCGTCAGAAGCCCCTTTATAGTGCTCGTTCTCGTTGTTACCCTCCCCCGTCCAGAATACCACCTTACAGTCTTCCCTTGTACCGTTACTTTCGGAGCAAGAATCTTCGTATAGGTTCCTGTTTCGTATTACGGTCGAAGGAATCTATTATAGTGTTCTGTCCGTGTACTCGTAAGGAAGCTCTTATAATGTGTTTCTGGTCCGATGTACTAGTCAGAAATCTCTTATAGTGTTTGCTGTCCCGTCGTAACTCGTCAAGGAATCTCTTATAGTGTTCTAGTCCGTGTACTCTCAAGGAATCTCCTTATAGTGTTTCGTCAGTCCGTTAACTTCGTCAGAAATTCGCCTTATGTAAGTTTCTGGTCCGTGTAGCGGCGTCAAGGGAATCTTATTATAGTGTTCTGTTCCGTGGTACTCCGTTCAGAATCTATTATAGTGTTCTGTCCCCGTAGTACGCGTCAGAATCTCTTTACAGGTTCTTCCGGGTCCGTGTACTCGAAAGGAATACTCTTATAGTGTTTCTGTCCGTGTTTACTCGTCAAGGGAATCTACTTATTAAGTGTTCTGTCCGTAAGGGGTACTCGTCAGAATCTTCCAGAGGTCTTATAGTTTCGTCCGTACTCGAAGGAATCTACCGACTCTATAGTGTCTGTCCGTGTACTGTCGAAGGAATCTCTTATAGTGTTCTGTCCGTGTACTCGTCAGAATCTCTTATAGTGTTCTGTCCGTGTACTCGAAGGAATCTCTTTCTTATAAGAGATAACGATCCATTCTAAAGTCTTTAGATAATGTATCCCAATGTTACCATGCGCCTCAGTGGCGTGGTTGGTATGGTCTTTGCCCTGCCACCTCGGTGGCCGCGAGTTCGATTCTCGGGCATTCCACTGAGGGGTCAGAGATGTGTATTTCTGCTGATAGGAATTCACTCTCGACGTGGTTTGGAAGTCACGTAAAACCATTGGTCCCGTTGCTGAGTAACCACTGGTTCCATGCAACGTAAAAAGGCACCATACAAACAAACCCATTGTTACCATGGACCAAAGCATGGTGAGTATGTTAAATGGATATAGTTGTTTCTTTCTCTACTGAGTTTTGCTGTGTATACGTGTTCGTGCTTTTCAAAACTTGGATACTCGCCGTTTAGAGGCTCGGAATTTTCCATCAATAGCAAGAGATTGGGCTCGATTCTCGAGCAAGCCGGACGATTATGTCTTACTGGCATGCCAGGTCTAAACAACTGTTTGTCGCTTGCGTAGGTTGTAACCATAAATTTGGGGGTGGGCATGGAGCTAGCAAAGTCATCGCAATGATGGAGCCACTCCTTGTAAGACAATAGGCGTATGATAAGAATACACACACATACACATACATACACACGCGCCCACACAACACACACACGTGTGTGTGTGTATGTGTTCTAATATCTATGCATATAAAGGAAGGGGAGCGTAAACGTTGGGGGTAGTAATATGATAATTACCAAGAACAACCACAGAAATAATCATAACATTACATTATAATAGGGTCGCTTATCATCTGTATGCAAATGTAAACAGACAGAATGCCAAAACTTGACAACTTGTTTCACACGACTGACATTGCAGTAAGAGAGAGAGAGAGAGAGAGAGAGAGGGGGGGGGGGGGGGGGGGGGGGGGGGGGGGGGGGGGGGGGGGGGGGGGGGGGGGGGGGGGGGGAAGTTATGTTAAAAGCCATTGCCTATGGAACACGTAAAGGTTCACCCAGACAGAATTAATTTTCTCTCATATGCATAATAGAGATGGCCATCGCCACAGGAAAGTTGGCGAGACAACCAGACTTTTGCGGCCACTGACGATCAACATATTTGCTATGTGGGACACTATCAAGGACACCCTGTTTAAATTACCCTTTCATTTGTGTAGTGATCCTAGACTCTATTCGGGAAATCCACATTTGTTGAAGATGAAAAAAATAGAACAAATGAAAAGAATCAGCTGTTGCAATAAGTCTCATTAGTTTGAAAAGGCGAAATCTTTTTAATGATGTGCTTGCATTCCAGGAGTATCGTTTTACTGCTTCAGTGCAAAGGTATATAACAAATTAACAATAACAGCCTTATATCACCCCCTCTGTTAGGCTCTTTCACAACTTGTGGTTTTAGTGTAGCTGCCAAGCTACACCAATCGTTTACCCCTGTCTTGATCTAAACAGTAAGTCATGTAGTAGGTTGCTTTCAGTCGATCGTGGTAGATTGGACTTTTTTTGAACTGTAATATATATATATATATATATATATATATATATTATATATATATATATATATATATACATATATATGTGTGTGTGTTCCTATCCATTAATCGCGAGGGCATTACTTCATTGTATCGTAGATAATAACTGTTGCCATAATAATATTTATTCTATTATAATGTATATCATCATCCCTAAGTACCATATTGTTATTTATCACAAAAAAAGTCAAGCTAGATTACGATGTAGGTAGCTTTTGTAATAATCTTGAGTGTATCCAACAGCTTTGGTGGTACCGTTAACCAATTGTGTTTAAAAGATACTTAATAGTTGAATCAGCCGTAAGGCCCTCTTATCTTGGAAGACAAGTGACCCATCGTGCTTTATTAAAAGCAGAATACTGTGGAAAAGAACAGCCCATTCCCAATAATGAGAATGCACGCTGAAAACGAGCAATAATTGTAACGCTAGCCATAACCAGCATCATTAGCAAGTTATGTTTATACAAAGACAATCACGTCCCGTAACCCTGTTGTTTTCAATGAATATTTCCATTAACAACAAAGCTATCAAATAAACTCTGCAGCATTAAACTTCATGAGCGAATCGTAAACTCCATTACTACAAATTGTATCAGTATCTCGTAGTATAAAAACCTTCACTGCCAACCGTTATCCATGCTTGTGTTCATTCCACCAACGCCATAGCTTTGACTGACTAATAACCTCGCTGCCACTCATATATTTCCACGGTCAGAAACATTTCTCACATCTCACAAATCTACAATTAATCCCACACACCGGCAATCAACGTTGTACATTTGACAACCATCCGTCATTCATATTCGCATTCATTTTTATAAAAACAGTATATATTCACGTGCTCAGTTTTGTAAATGCAATTATAAATGGATGTATGCGTATATATGTATGTATGTTCACGACATTCAAATAAGTCTCCGAAGAATGTGATATCTACATTTT
>NC_087204.1:39477184-39497184 GCF_015104395.2 Macrobrachium nipponense
GCACTGCTGATGAGCATTCTTCAGAGGTATATTAATGATGAGATAATATGGACGTTTTCTGTATGAAGTATCTTAGACTCTAGATATAAAATTTTTGTGAGTGTTATTACTTCCTTATGGTGTCAACCCCTCTTGAAGAAACGTCTGATTAAATGTATGTATATATATATATATATATATATATATATATATATATATATATATATATATATATATATATATAGTATATATATATATATATATATATATATATATATATATATGATATATATATATATATATATAGTATATATATATATATATATATATATATATATATATATATACATATATATATCATATATATATAGTATATATATATATATATATATATATATATATATATATATAGATATATATATATGTATATTAATATATATATATATATATATATATATATATAGTATATATATATATATATATATATATATATATATATATATATACATATATATATATATATATATATATATATAACACTATAATATATATATATATAGTATATATATATATATATATATAATCATATATATATATATATATATAGATATATGTATATATATATATGTATATATATATACTATATATACATATATATTATATACATAATGTATATATATATGTATGTATATATATACATATATATATATATATATATATATATATATATATATATACATATACATATATATGTATATATGTACATATATTATATAATTGTATATGTGTGTGTGTGTGTGTGTGTGTATATATAAAATCGGATCCACCTTCAAGAGGGGTAGGCGCCATAAGGAAATAATAAGAAAACACACATCATACAAAAAACTTACATATCATCAGATCATGAACTCAACACTGAGGAATGCTCATTAACAGTATATCAACTCCAAGCACAAATGACACCGGTTGCCCACCGGTGTGTGTGTGTGTTTTTTTCTTACGTGAATAGAGACAATAGGGTCAGAGAGCGTTGGAGACTATGAGAAGAGAATCAGGATATTTCGCCAGTGGAAAAATCTAATACGACATGGGGCGTCACAAGAAATCCTCCAGGCTTAACTTAATGGGCTGGAATCGTACCCAGGTCTTTCCCCTCACTTGCAAAAGATATAAATGTCTGCTTTTGTTTGTGAATGGCGAATATGACCGTTGAGTCCTGAGAGCCTTCGGTGCAGGGAATGTATTGCTGCTGATTTAAAAACGCTGAGGAAGGCTCTTCAAATTTGCCGGGAGAACATTTCACCTTGAATTTATTTCAAGTATCGGGGCTGTATTTCAAGGTCCATGGCAGCGGTGGCTTCCAAGAAATACAGGAGTCATTCACGCGTTCACATTTAACTAAATGATCAAAGATGAACACCCTATGCAGACAACATTCGCAGCAGTAGGCACTTTATTCCCTGACTAGAAAATATTGTATATATTAGTTGGACTGCAATATGCACGTAGCACTCCCGTCATCGAACTTCCTATAGTCTTGTTATATAAAGACTTCTTATCTAGCAGCTTCAAGGTTCCCCATCCTTCTCTAATGAACACCGTTTTGAAGCACTTAAAACAAGACATCCCTTTTATTCTCCCGCTTGATTGAACAACTTCAAAAAACACTAATTTCGATTGTTATATGGGCTACCCATTTTACTGCAACATTGTCACATTTCTGCAAACTAAATGATGTTTCTTCCAGGAGCCAGACGCTCTTTGGACCAAAATTACGCAAATTCTGAGAGGAAACAGCTAATACAGTACTATTCCTAGGTACGAGTTTTGCCTTTATTTTCTCTATTATAAAGTAAGGGGTGTTTTGCCGTTTGTATTCCTTTCTAATTAGCAAGAATGAAAAGGTGTATAAGATTTGATTTATCACTCACACATAGTTGCTTTTCGGCAGACAAAAATCTTATTTCTATAAAAAAAAAAAATACGTGGGATTCATAATGATCAGAACAGTTATGCTGACTACTTTCGATTCAAAATCGGACACAATTTTTTTGTAGGTATAATATTTGTTTTATAAGGGTTCTTCCAAGATAGTACAAGTTGAACTCTCAAACCCAACATCAATTCAAAATAATTTTGATTCCTCTTTCACTGTCTGAAGCCAGAGGCTTACATGACTCTCACCACCATTCCCTTGCATCTGAGTTTTTAGTTCTACTCGCTAGACTAGTATGTATGTCAAGGTCTCACCGTGGCTGAAAAAGCAATAAAGCTGAAAAAAAAAAGAATGTGGGGACGCTCAGGAGAATGCAGTCACATTTGAATTGCAAAACCAGTGCTTTCGTTTGGTACAATTTATTTACATTCCAGATAAGGGCGACACGATCATGATTCAAGCATTTTGGAACAAGAATCTCTATCTCAGTATCCTGACAAAGAAAAGAAACTTCTCTCAAACTCTAGCGGACTTTTGAAAAACGTTGACTGATAGGTGAGGGAATATGGGATATAAATTATTCAGTGAAATCAAAGATAATTCCGTGTATGAAAGCTCAGCCAGAAAAGGAAAGACTGACATAAATTGGGTATCACAATACTCGTACCTTTGCCGACTTAAATTTTAGGTTTAATCCGTGATCTGTGGAGGTAAGTGGATTTGGGCTTACAGTTTTTTTTGTTTTTTTTTTCATCTTACCAGAATACATCCGAGTTTTCCTAACTTTCAGGCGCAAGGATTGCAGCTTCAAGAGTATCGTTCCTGCAAATCAGTGATATCTTTAAACCCGAGGAATCTTAAGCGAAATATGCCTAAGGGACAGAAAATCACCCAAAAAGGTTAAGCCCAACTCACGGCTAAAGTATAGTAACATAATAAGAAGATACAGCAAAGTACTGGAACTTTCATGAAATTAAATCCAGTTTCAACCAAGCACTCTCAATGGCCAGATTTTCTAAAGATTTGCTATTTTAAATCACGACTAAATCCTTTCGGATTTTTCAGGAAATAGCCCATTGGTCTGCCCCGAAAGTAAACTGCATACTCAAATATAAGTCAGACGATTTGAGGAAGGCAAACAGAAACACGTCAAAAGCTATTCCAAGGTAATATCATCCCTCTTGCTGTTTCAATGAACCGTTATAGATGTGACTGGAAAATTTAATTAACGGAAAATTATTCAATTCCGCTTTTGTTTCCGTCTTATTTTTCCATTCTGCCTGTCTAATGACCATGCATGGAATGGCGTTAAATGAATCGCAACAACGTGTAAAATCATGTATGAAAATCCTCCGCTTACCTGATGTCTGCCTTTCTGCTATTTTACTGGAACTCCCCTAAAAGCTTTGAATCAACTGAAAATAAGATATTCCTTGACCTAATGACTGTGTTGATCATCCAGAGGGACCCGATGTGCAGATGCAGTGGATAATGCGAGTGAAATGGTTTCTTGAAAAATATCTGGAGCTGCAAATTGTATGTTGATGGCATATGCTCGCAATGCTGGAAGGCTAATTAGGAAAGAACAAGTGAATATTAATTAGAGTGGGAGAGCGATGAGAATTCCATCTGCCATCTCGGCTTTGGTAATTATGCTTCATTTCCACCACCTCCCAGGATTTCTAATATGAAAAGTCCCCGCAGACTCTTTTTCAGAACTTTTTTCAAAAGTAGAGATTGCCAATATGATTCAGAAGTTTGTAGTTTTAGATGAAATCAGACATTTTAGTGCAATCAGAATTTCTAGAAAAATATCATAAAGCAAGATGAGTGAGGACAATGACATATTGTCATTTTTCGCGTGAGGAATCAATAATGACTTTATAGAAATCATGCAATGGTTGTGGAGATGACTTTTGAAAATGCAAATGAAGGGAATTAAAAGACTTAAACATGGACATACACCGGGTTAATGAAATGACCAGAACTCCTGTGTTATGTTAACGACTCTAATTAACTGGCTAATGAAGGATTGTCATTCTTAACCAGATGAGGGAAAATATATGCAAAGGATTGCATGAGAAGAACGACTGCTCATTTTATAAGCGAAAGGGGGATTTGTGAAAATCATTTGTTATAACATTGGTTGTGATTCGAGAACAGACGGGCCAGTTTAATTGGATCAATATAGTTTTGAAATAAATATGAAGATATGTAGATCGAGTTCGTTACGATACAGTTGTATTGACATCATGTTAATAAAATGGTTAAAACGTTATCTTGAAGGATTTGCAAGGATAGTGCAGACAAACTAGCAAATATACAAAATTAAGGGATACAATAAGATGATAACTTAACGTTTTATGTTTTTAGCTTTTCAAAGTGAATGGAGTGACAGGAGACGTAATTTAAGTGTAGGCAATGCATCTGAGACATAATGTTTTATTTAGAAATGGAATGATATTGGCTAACATTTGTGAATACAGTAACTGTATGCAATTGTGAAGAAAAGCCTCAGTAACTGATAAGTGAGTTCCAAGATTAGGTTTAAGAAAATAAATGAAAATCAACACGCTATAGCAGTTAATGTTGATAAGAATGATAAAGGAGGGACGATGTCTTACTCTATTAAATATTTAGGCATAAATATCTAATAGAGAAGGTAGATTAAAGTGTGAATCCGAAAATAATTGGCAAAAGGTAGGTTGTTAGAGATCTGGATATATTGTGCAAGGGAAGTGGGACAGAAGAGTCAAAATTGGGAATTACAGAAGCTTTTTGGGCCATATGTTCTGAGAGGTTAGATGGTCAAGAAGGTAAAAGTGTGAAAACTAGTGACATATGAGTTCATGTATTTTGTGCTTATCGCGGTAAGTTGAATTTACAGTTACGAATCAGCTAAGGTTGATTAGGTAGCAAAAGTTTAGAGACGGATGAAAAAGAATATTTGTACTTTTTATCAGGTTAAGAAAGAGTGTAAAGATCATTTATGATTTATTCAAGTAAAAGAATAATGATAGTGAAACTTGTTTGTTGAAGCGTCTCTTATGATTTGAAAATGAAATGCACTAGAAACTCAATGAAAAGAGGTGGAGAGATTTAAGCTAATAAAATTTATAAACGTTTTTCATCTCCAAGCAGCCCACTTGAAGTGAAAAATCCTCATGTCATTTTTCGTAGCATTGACAGCCTTCCTGGCCTTTTACTTCAGTTAGAATAACGATGATCTATTCAGCTGTCTGTTTAGGTTGCCATGAGAACTCCAGAAGTGACCTGATACATTCATTACACTTTTAGGAGCGAGCTAAGTGCTTTTGCAGATGGAGTTTCTCTGTTGTTTGAAAATCTCAGCCATTTTTAGGATACCCACCCGATCCTTGGTAAAAATGAACGACTTCGTCCAAATGGGCACAAAATGCAGGAGGACTTAAAATGCCGCGGAAGGATAAAGAGGTTTATCTTCACGAAATGTGCATTACGGTGTTCATCTCATTCCATTCGAAGTCGTTTCTAAGCATGAAAAACTATTTTCAAACCCCACCTAATTTTTCCATATGTAGTCTGAATTCCTTATTTATAGCTTCAAGTCTCTCTCTCTCTCTCTCTCTCTCTCTCTCTCTCTCTCTCTCTCTCTCTCTCTCTTTCAGAAGCTTTTTACGTCTTGTGATCAAGTAGTCTTTCCGAATCATAAAATAATTTTTTATAGTTTCCAGTAACTGAATTTTAGGGAGTTAAAATATTTCTTTGCGTTTTACTTTGCTCTCTCTCTCTCTCTCTCTCTCTCTCTCTCTCTCTCTCTCTCTCTCTCTCACCTCTCTTCCCTAAACGTATATATCTGTCCTAGATTGGTTTTTTAGATTATTTGGAATTCGACCTCAGCTCATATTTCCGAGTAAGAAAACGCGAAATGTTTTTGATGATTCAGTGGTCCCGGTAAATTGTCCGATAATTATCGAATTTTTATCATAGTAATGGATTCCATTCGTGGACCAAAATTAATTGGAAGCTTGTTTTTCGCTTCATCTACAATGCTGGAACATGAATCTTATTAATTCGAATAATGAGGCAAGCTTTTACCCCACTCCCCAACCCCTTCATCTCCGAAGAAATAGTGAGATAATGTTAATTAGTGGATGATTAAGAGGCCAGAGAATAACGTTTACAAAGCGATTATTCGTATACGAGCCGCAAACTTAGGAAAATGACTTATAATATTCATTGTCATAAAGAAATAAATCATTTAGATACAATTCAAGAAAAGTGCTGTGTAATCATATAATTAATATATCGCAAGTGTTCTTTTTTTTCAATTTTTAATCAGCACGAATGAACGTTTATCCAGGTGTTTGACGGACAGGTAACGAAAATCGCAAGTCTCACAGCGAAAGAGCATTCATATGAACGAGAGGAACTCGTGCGAATATTTTCCAAAACGAGTAAATGGACGTCGAGAAAGACCGGATCGCCAATGGTTCCGCGGTGCTCATTCAAGAGTAACAGGTGAAGTCCCATGTTGACTGAAAGGAAACGAGTCGAGAATTTTGCTTTAATTAAGCGACAGAAGAGAGAGAGAGAGAGAGAGAGAGAGAGTGAGAGTCTTGCCCCTGGGAAATTACTTTGAGTTCACATCGCTTCTATTCACTACAAATGAAGGCAATCAGTTTTAGTTTTCTGTAAAAGAAAACTATTCTACCGGCTTTGTCTACCCTTCCGTCCGTCCGCCCTCAGATCTGGAAAAAAAAACTACTAATGCTAAAGGGCTGTAAATTGGTATTTTGGTCATCCACCCTCCAATCATCAAGCATACCAAATTGCAATCCTCTAGCCTAGGTAGTTTTTATTTTATTGAGGTTAAAGTTAGCCATGGATCGTGCATCTGGCAAAACTTTCCGGAACCATATGAAGCACCCTCACTCTACCACATCTTGTGAGTGACTGGAGAGGTGCCGGGCATAGTTGATGGTTTTATACAGCATTATACGTTATACAGAAAACTCGATTGTGCTGAAGAAACTGGCGCATTTTTTACTTGTTATTTTTTAAAGAATATGTTAATATCGGGTACTATCGTAAAGTAACTCTCTTGCTTTGTTTAGCATTGATTCATTTTTTACCCCATGCTTATATATATATATATCATTATTTCCCCCTATAGTATATATATATATACATATATATATATATATATATATATATATATGTATGTATGTAGTATGTATATTGCATCAAATAGGAAATAGAAATTAGTTTATGGAAATCAGAGTCCATTCCAACGAGATTGCAACTACATTTTCACATTCAAAAAGGTCATCCAAATAGTTGTGTCATATATATGAAATTAATGTAAATATTGAATCAAATTGTCATCACAAACAATTGTCATTTCAGCGGTATAAAACGTGTGATTTATGAACACCATTTTTCAGGTAACTCTTATTTCAATGGGAAATAGGTGTCTCCGTAATGTTTGGTCGACTAGCTCAAAAATAGCATCATTTGTTTTATTTGGAAACAAATGTCCGCTTATTTTATATTTTTGGTCTTACGGTTTTGCAGGGTCAAAAAAAATGTTGATAAAAAATGAAGCTGGCCTTTTTCCGTTATTTTCATATATAATCACAACTGCTGACGAAGGTAATGCAATATTTAGCCCAAATCATTTGTAATGGAACAGAGGATACCTTAACATGATAAACCCTTCACTACTAAATTGAGGTTATGTACATCGAGAGAATATTTCATAAGAGTAATGTTAATGAAAAGTAACACGACCAACAAATTAAAAGGGCAGGAAATATCCTAAGCAAAAATGACGTATAATCATACGAATTAAACTCAACATCTAAACTTATTTATCTTAAGCTTCCTAAGTTACCAAAACACAAGTTATTGTTACTTTTCAGTGATTGAAGTACGACAGCATAATTTCTTCTCCTTAAGCCAAAAGTGTATCTTGGGATTTCCTTTGATGGCGGGATGATATTTTAGATTAACAAATAAAAATTCTATTTTTTTTCTGTTGGTAACGCGTAAAATAAAAATAACTGAGATTTTCATATATATAAAATGTTTAATGCTGTATTAAATGACAAGCTAGAAGCTGTTTGTTTTATCTTCCTCGATGACTATAAAAAGACACTGGATTCTTGATTTAGTGTTTTTCAAGTAAAGAAAAGAGAAGACGACTTGAATTAACATTTAATTCGACATAAAGCCGAATCAAATGTAAACAATATGTCATTTCTGTGCCAGGGATGAAGGTTTACATAGAACTCTGACGCACCAGCAACAAAAAAATAAAATAAAATAAAATAAACCAAGGCGTGAACCGAAAGAGCATTTCCGATGAACAAATAGGGCCTCAGGAAAATTTTTGCTAAATGATTATGTGATCGTGATAAATGATTGGTCGTAGAGGGCCACAAGATGTTCATTCAAGGTTGATGAGTGAAGTACCTCCATGAATTAATCCCAGATTAATGAAGCAAATTATGTTAATTAAAGGTCAGAGAGAGAGAGAGAGAGAGAGAGAGAGAGAGAGAGAGAGAGAGAGAGAGAATGTGTGGAAAACCGAAAACAAAGGATTAACTGCCTTTTGAAATTTTATATAGTTTACAACATACTTTCAGTTTTATCCGAAATTATTCATAGTCCTTAAAATGTATCGAGATACTATCTCATAAAATAAAGGTTTATATTTGGCCTTCGTTGTTCTATGAAAGTAATATTTATTAGTTTTTACAATAATTTTTACTGCGGTCACATCATGAGCACCTGCTTCTTTGTAGGCTGAAACCTCTGCGGTGAAGATTAGAAACTCAAATGAAAATTGTCGCCTTGTACAGGATGAACATCAAAATTCATTGGTAATGGGATCGTGGATATTGTTAAGCGTTGACTGCTTTGTCTGATTACCATGGATATAAACCATTAAGCAATGGCTGGGGTCATTGTCCATTTCTTAGCTAGAAACTGCGTGCTAGGGAACTGGCTATCCTCAAGTGTATTTACCCAAAGAATATCCCATTCCCTGGTCTATGGAAGAGCAAGGAATCTCCCAGTTTTTTAATACTATTAATGAAGACAAAATAGGAAACTGGAATTTGTGAACCCATAATTAAATTGAAAAGACAGTGCAGTTAGGGAATAAATTCAAGAAATGAAGACTAGGCATCTGAGCTTCGTACTATGAATTGCACTCGCCTTAAGTCATGGGTTTTTTTTTTTTAACATCTCAAAGAATAGTCAGATCAATATGAGATTTTGGCAGAGCCTTATTCATAACCTGCCGCCATTTTTGTTAGTATATTTTAGAAAGTAAACAGGTAAGTCAGTTTGTTCTTGAAAATGAGAAATTCCAACAATAATGATACCAATCCTAGCGAGAGACTGACGTTACGAAACAATTCTCTTTTATTTATTTTTTTTCTTGAATTCCACCCAGTTTCCAGACCCTTGAACATAGATTGAAAGGTTTGGGGAGGACACTGATACCCTCGGGGACCTCGCACTTCAGGTGCAGTCGGAGCTAATTTTGATAATCGGGCCATTCTTCTTTCCTCTCCTTATTTGTTATCCCTGACTGAAGTGGTTGTTGTGCCGCTGTACCTTTCGGCTTCTTCCTTGTTGTATAAGGTGAAAAGTCCCAACGCAATGCATTACTACAGCCCCGTAGACAATTACGTAGCATACTCGCCATAATTGCTCGGGTCAAAGAAACCTTCGGGCCGGGTATAGTCCAGGACTCCTGCCATCGTACTATGTCGCAAAAGAAAAAAAAAATGGAAACCCCGAAAAACCACCAAACTATTATGCTGCTAAAAACTTCCTGTTCACATCACTAGTTGCGTTACTATAAGTTCTGGTTACCTATCTGTTACTCTCAAAAGAAAATATATGATACAGAACACATGAATTCTTGAAGTATAAATCAAGGCTCAAATGGCCGTATTTTCCGAGAGAGAGAGAGAGAGAGAGAGAGAGAGAGAGAGAGAGAGAGAGAGAGAGGTGGGTGGGTGGAGCTTACAGTGAATTTCGTCCGATTTGCTGTCATCGAAGTTGGAATTTCTCCTCATTTTCAAGAACAAACTGATTTAACTGTTAACTTCTAGTACTGGACTATGCTAATAAAAATGACGGCAGGATGTGAATAAGGCTCCGGCAAAATCTCATACTGATCCGACTGTTCTTTAAGAAGGTATTAAAAAAAAAAAAAAAAAAAAATTTAAATAAAACACTATGACTTGGGGCTAGTGAAATGCATAATATAAAAGACCACAAAAGAAAATAGTGTGGAATTTTTTGTTTTTGTACTGTAAATAACTTGATATGTCCGCATGAGCTGATATACAACTTCATCTTGAAATCGGTCATTATTGTTGTGATTAGTTTTAGTTCCCATCAAATCATCGAGATTTCTTATCATTCCAATTTTTCTCAGGATATAAAGGAAACGAATGTCAAAACTTCACATAATTCATTCATTATATTTCCTATCCTTAAACTGTTTTCTTCTTTTCCGAAAGCCATTTCTCTTATCTATTTGACAGGATCTTCCACCTCGCCATGGACTTATACGCTAGTCGCTGAGCATTTTAGGGAAAACATTTCTTTCAAAAAAATGTCAGCCGTTCTTTCCGTAAAATTTAATTAACCCTCCTGGAAGCCCATTTCGATCGTTGATTACTTTTTTTTATTGTTGTTGATTTGAGCACCTTTGTCTTCCTTATCTTTTGAAAAAGTGTAAAGACTTAGATTTCAGTTCGTTTTCTGGTGCGAAATTTCGACAAGTTTCTTTTTTTAATGATTCAATGATCCCAATAAGTTGTCCGTTAATTACGGTTCTTTTTTAACTGTAATGGTGTCTATTCATGGACCGAAATTAATTTTGGAAGTTTGTTCTGTGTCTTCACCCCAATGGTGCAATAAGATTCCAGGTTAATTCGAATAGCGATCCGAAAATATTCTGACTACAACCCCTAAATTTGAAGAAAACTAAAAGAATAATATGAAATAAAGTAATCAAACACTAACTGTTTGACTGAGATTTGCCTTATCCTGTAAGTTAACTGCGTTTGATAATAAATATTTTTAACCTAAAATCTTTAAAATGAACTGTGGAATATTATCTTAAGTTTATCTAGATATAAAGATTCTTTAGAAGCTAAATATATATACATATATTCTTATAATGTGTGTGTAGGTTTGTAGATATAAATATAATTAATATATATATTATATATATATATATATATATATATATAGATATATATTATATTATATATTATATATATATATATATATTATATATATATATATCTATATATATATATATAGATATCCTATATATATCATATCTATATATATATATTTGTCTACTCTCTCGATATATATATCTATATATTCTATATATATATCTTTATATATACCATATATATATACTCTCTCTATATATATATATAGATATTCTATATATCTATATATGATACTATATATTATCTAGTATATAGATATCTATATACTAATATATATATACATATATATATATATATATTAGGTATATAGATCTATATATATATAATATATATATATATATATCTATCTAATATTTATAATATTATATAATATTATATATATATATATATATACTATATAGTAATAGATTAGATATATATATATATATATATATATATAGATCTATATATATACATATATATATATATAGATATATTTATATATCTATCTATATATCTATATATATATATATATATTATAGTACATCGAGCTACAAATGTCCTTTAATATCCAATTCACTCTACCTCGGAATTAATATATTTTCATATAAGCTTAACCGAAGGGGAATTTTATTAGGCGATAATAGAATTGTCGGCGCCCAGGCGCGAACCCAGGACACCATACAAATCCAGGAACGTCAGTGAAGCTTTTACCCACTCCACCACCGCAAGAGCGAGTAACGATCAGAAGCACTAAAAAATCATCCGCCAATTACGCCCTAATTATTGTCTTAGGGGGGGGAGTATTTGTAAGGACAACGCCTTATCGCAAATTCCTCTGTATATAATTCTACAATCGCGTTGTTCTTACTTCCCTCCTATTTTATGTACTTTTATATTCTAAGTTATTTGTCTCGCAAGAAACACAAATCGGCTCTCGCCGACCCACTTTTACTCTATCGCGGGTCGGATACCACATTTCCGCCCGCATGCTGTATATTTGAATTTCCCTACCCGTAATTAATGCTCTTGAGCAAGAGCCCGTGCTGGCATAAAGACAGCTTAATCTTAAACAACATAATAAATATCAGTACGCTTCTACTTGCCTCTTTGTTCACACCTCACAAGTCGCGGTGGTGGAGTGGGTAAGGTTATTATAATTTCTACAGATTTAAGTATATTATTATATATATATATATATATAATATATATATATAATATATATATCTATATATATATATATATATTATATATTATATATATATGTATATAGTATATATATATATATATATATATATATATATATATTATATATATATATACATACTGTAAATATCTAGAAAGCAGCGTGCAGTGAGTATGGTGAACAGAACTTTTAAAAACAAAAACAGGATAGTTCTATTTCATATAGTGTCTCAATACCTTTTTAGACAACAATTGTTCCGTAAACACATTGAAGCTGTATATACATGGATGACTTTCCCTCTCCCACCATGCCATTATCTCTCTCTCTCTCTCTCTCTCTCTCTCTCTCTCTCTCTCTCTTTCTCTCTCTCTCTCTCTCTCTCTCTCTCTCCCGGAAAATTCGCCCACTTGAGCCATGATTTATACTTCAAGAATTCATGTGTGCTGTATCGTATATTTTCTTTTGACAGTAACAGATAGGTAACCAGAACGTATAGTAAGGCAACTGGTGATGTGAACAGGAAGTTTTTAGCAGCATAATAGTATGGTGGTTTTTCGGGGTTTCCATTTTTTTTTTTCTTTTGCGACATGGTACGATTGCAGGAGTCCTGCACTATACCCGGCCCTCAGGTTTCTTTGACCCGAGCAATTATGGCGAGTATGCATAGTAATTGTCCACGGGGCTGTAGGAATGCATTGCGTTGAGACTTTTCACCTTATACAACAAAGAGGAAGCCGAAAGTTACAGCGGCACAACAACCACTTCAGTCACGGACAACAAATAAGGAGAGGAAAGAAGAATGGCCCGATTATCAAAATTAGCTCTGACAACACCTGAAGTGCGAGTTCCCCGAGGGTATCAGTGTCCTCCCCAAACCTTTCAATCTATGTTCAAGAGTCTGGAAACTGGGTGGAATTCAAGAAAAAAAAATAAATGAAAGAGAATTGTTTCGTAACGTGTCTCTCGCTCGGATTGGTATCATCATTGTTGGAATTTCTCATTTTCAAGAACAAAATGACTTACCTGTTTACTTTTGGTACTAAAATATGCTAACAAAAATGGCGGCAGGTTATGAATAAGGCTCCGCCAAAATCTCATATTAATCTGACTATTCTTTGAGATGTTATTAAAAAAAAACCTTGACTTAAGGCGAGTGCAGTTCATAGTAGGAAGCTCAGATGCCAAGTCTTCATTTCTTGAATTTATTCCCTATCTGCCCTGTCTTTTCAATTTAATTATGTGTTTACATATTCCAGTTTCCTATTTTGTTTTCATTAATAGTAATAAAAAAACTGGGAGATTCCTTGCTCTTCCATAGACCAGGGAATGGGATATTCTTTGGGTAAATACACTTGAGGATAGCCAGTTCCCTAGCACGCAGTTTCTAGCTAAGAAATGGACAACGACCCCAGCCATT
The DNA here is from genome assembly GCF_015104395.2 of Macrobrachium nipponense. Taxonomy (NCBI): domain Eukaryota; kingdom Metazoa; phylum Arthropoda; class Malacostraca; order Decapoda; family Palaemonidae; genus Macrobrachium; species Macrobrachium nipponense. Next base: position 39,490,936 of record NC_087204.1, read on the forward strand.
GCTTAATGGTTTATATCCATGGTAATCAGACAAAGCAGTCAAAGTTTAACAATATCCACGATCCCATTACCAATGAATTTTGATGTTCATCCTGTACAAGGCGACAATTTTCATTTGAGTTTCTAATCTTCACCGCAGAGGTTTCAGCCTACAAAGAAGCAGGTGCTCATGATGTGACCGCAGTAGAAATTATTATAAAAACTAATAAACATTACTTTCATAGAACAACGAAGGCCAGATATAAACCTTTATTTTATGAGATAGTATCTCGATACATTTTAAGGACTATGATTAATTTCGGATAAAACTGAAAGTATGTTGTAAACTACATCAAATTTCAAAAGGCAGTTAATCCTTTGTTTTCGGTTTTCCACACATCTCTCTCTCTCTCTCTCTCTCTCTCTCTCTCTCTCTCTCTCTCTCTCTCTCTCTCTCTCTCTCTCTGACCTTTAATTAACATAATTTGCTTCATTAATTTGGGATTAATTCACGGAGGTACTTCACTCATCAACCTTGAATGAACATCTTGTGGCCCTCTACGACCAATCATTTATCACGATCACATAATCATTTCGCAAAAATTTTCCTGAGGCCCTATTTGTTCATCTGAAATGCTCTTTCGGTTCACGCCTTGGTTTATTTTATTTTATCTAATTTTTTTGTTGCTGGTGCGTCAGAGTTCTATGTAAACCTTCATCCCTGGCACAGAAATGACATATTATTTACATTTAATTCGTCTTTATGTCGAATTAAATGTAAACTCAAGTCGTCTTCTCCTTTCTTTGTTTGAAAACCCAAAATTAAGAAACCAGTATCTTTTTATAGTCATCGAGGAAGATAAAACAAACAGCAACTAGCTTGTCATTTAATATAAGCACTAAATATTTTATATATAGGAAAATCTCAGTTTTTTTATTTTACGCGCTTCTAACAGAAAAATTTCGAATTTCTATTTGTTAATCTAAAAAGGAAATCGGAAGACAAACTTTGGGCCCAAGGAGAAGAAATTATTGCTGTGTACTTCAATCACTGAGTTAAAAAATACTAACATATTTTCGTACTAACAAAATCAAGTTAAATCCATATGACTAAAAATCTAGTTAAAATGGTGTTTGAAAGAGGATAAAAAGCATAAGGAAATTCCCCTTTCTTAAAATATGTTGTGATTGTTGTGAATTGGTACTAAATACTTTCTACATTTAAGTGGTATATAAAAATTTATTTTCAAATAAGTTTATTTTTCATAAGAGCTAAATAGATAGATATTTAAACAGACATAAATTTCAACGATAAATCAGCTTCTACTTCGATTAAATATGTGAGCAAGCAATTTGGAAGGGAATCAATGTCAAAAGTTGACATGCTAAATGTGAAGTCTTACCTTATACACAAGTAACAATAACTTGTGTTTTGGTAACTTAAAAAACTTAAGATAAGTAAGTTTGAATGCTGAGTTTAATTCGTATGATTATATGTCATTTTTACTTAGGATATTTCCTGTCCTTTTAATTTTATGGTCGTGTTACTTTTCCATAACATTACTCCTTTGAAATATTGTCTCCATGTAAATAACCTTAAGTTAGTAGTGAAGGATTTATCATATTAAGGTAACCTCTGTTCCATTACAAATGATTTGGGCTATAAATTGCATTACCTTCGTCAGCAGTTGTGATTATATATGAAAATAACGGAAAAAGGCCAGCTTCATTTTTTATCATGATTATTTTTGACCCTGCAAAACCGTAAGAGCAAAAATATAAAATAAGCGGACAGTTGTTTACAAATAAAACAAATAATGCTAGTTTTGAGTTAGTCGACCAAATATTACGGAGACACCTATTTCCCATTGAAATAAGAGTTACCTGAAAAATGGTGTTCATAAATCACACGTTTTATACCGCTGAAATGACAATTGTTTGTGATGACAATTTGATTCCATATTTACATTAATTTCATATATATGACACAACTATTTGGATGACCTTTTTGAATGTGAAAATGTAGTTGCAATCTCGTTGGAATGGACTCTGATTTCCATAAACTGATTTCTATTTCCTATTTGATGCAATATAAATATATATATATATAATATATATATATATATATATATATATATATATATATATATATATATATATGTGTGTGTGTGTGTGTGTGTGTGTGTATGATATTATATATATATATATATATATATATATATATATATATATATGCGTGTTGTGCTTATATTATGTATTCTTGAAAACTGAAAACTGGAGTAATAAGATGGGGGTAAAAAAAGAATCAATGAAACAAAGCAAGAGAGTTACTTTACGATAGTACCCGATATTAACATATTCTTTAAAAAATAACAAGTAAAAAATGCGCCAGTTTCTTCAGCACAATCGAGTTTTCTGTACAACGTATAATGCTGTATAAAACCATCAACTATGCCCGGCAGCTCTCCAGTCACTCACAAGATGTGGTAGAGTGAGGGTGCTTCATACGGTTCCGGAAAGTTTTGCCAGATGCACGATCCACGGCTAACTTTAACCTCAATAAAATAAAAATTACCTAGGCTAGAGGGTTGCAATTTGGTAATGCTTGATGATTGGAGGATGGATGACCAAAATACCAATTTACAGCCCTTTAGCCTTATCAGTTTTTTTTCCAGATCTGAGGGCGAACGGACGGAAGGATAGACAAAGCCGGTAGAATAGTTTTCTTTTACAGAAAACTAAAACTGACTGCCTTCATTTGTAGTGAATAGAAGCGATATGAACTCAAAGGAATTTCCCAGGGCAAGACTCTCTCTCTCTCTCTCTCTCTCTCGTCTCAGATCAAGTCTCTCTCTCTCTCTCTCTCTCTCTCGCTCTCTGCTTAATTAAAGCAAAATTCTCGACTCGTTTCCTTTCAGTCAACACGGACTTCACCTGTTACTCTTGAATGAGCACCGCGGAACCATTGGCGATCCGTCTTTCTCGACGTCGGTCCATTTACTCATTTTGGAAAATATTACGAACGAGTTTCTCTCGTTCATTTGAATGTCTCTTTCGCTGTGCGACTTTGCGATTTCCGTTTACCTGTCCGTCAAGCACCTGGATATACGTTCATTCGTGCTGATTAGAAAAAAAAAAAAAAAAAATTTAACACTTGAGATATATTAATTATATAATTAAACAGCACTTTTTTCTGAATTGTACTTTATGATTTATTTCGATATCACAATGTATATTATAAGTCATTTTCTACATTTCTGGGTCGTATACAAATATCGCTTTGTAAACGTTATTCTCTGGCCTCTATCATCCACACTAATTAACATTATCTCACTATTTCTTCGGAGATGAAGGGGTTTGGGAATGGGGGATAGGGGGAGGACATCCCTTTGCAAGTGCCGTCGGTAAAAGCTTGGCTCATTATTCGAATTAATAAGATTCATGTTCCAGCATTGTAGATGAAGCGAAAAAACAAGCTTCCAATTAATTTTGGTCCACGAATGGAATCCATTACTATGATAAAAAATTCGATAATTATCGGACAATTTACCGGGACACTGAATCATCAAAAACATTTCGTGTTTTCTTACTCGGAAATATGAGCTGAGGTCGAATTCCAAATAATCTAAAAAACCAATCTAGGACAGATATATACGTTTAGAGAGAGAGAGAGAGAGAGAGAGAGAGAGAGAGAGAGAGAGAGAGAGAGAGAGAGAGAGAGAGAGAGAGAGCAAAGTAAAACGTAAAGAAATATTTTAACTCCCTAAAATTCAGTTACTGGAAACTATAAGAAAATATTTTATGATTCGGCAAGACTACTTGATAACAAGACGTAAAAAGCTTCTGAAAGAGAGAGAGAGAGAGAGAGAGAGAGAGAGAGAGAGAGAGAGAGAGAGAGAAACTTGAAGCTACAAATAACGAATTCAAATTATATATGGAAAAATTAGGTGGGCCTTGAAGATAGTTTTCCATACTTAGAAACGACTTCGAATGATGAGACGAACACCGTATTGCACATTTCGTGAAGATAAAACCTCTTTATCCTTCCGCGGCATTTTAAGTCCTCCTGCATTTTGTGCCCATTTGGACGAAGTCGTTCATTTTTACCAAGGATCGGGTGGGTATCCTAAAAATGGCTGAGATTTTTTAAACAACAGAGAAACTCCATCTGCAAAAGCACTTAGCTCTCTCCTAAAAGTGAAATAAATGTATCAGGTCACTTCTGGAGTTCTCATGGCAACCTAAACAGACAGCTGAATAGATCATCGTTATTCTAACTGAAGTAAAAGGCCAGGAAGGCTGTCAATGCTATGAAAAATGACATGAGGATTTTTCACTTCAAGTAGGCTGCTTGGAGACGAAAAACGTTTATAAATTTCATTAGCTTAAATCTCTCCACCTCTTTTCAAAGAGTTTCTAGTGCATTTCATTTTCAAATCATAAGAGAAGCTTCAACAAAAAAATGCCAATATCATCATTCTTTTACTTGAATAAATCATAAATGATCTTCCCAGACTCATTCTTAACCTGATCAAAAGTACAAATATTCTTTTTTATCCGTCTCGAAACTTTTGCTAACTAATCAGCCTTAGCTGATTCGTAACTGTAAATTCAACTTACTGCGCTAAGCACACAATACATGAACTCACATGTCACTAGTTTTCACACTTTTACCTTCTTGACCATCTAACCTCTCAGAATATATGGCCGAAGAACCTCTGTAATTCCTCATTTTGACTCTTCTGTCCCACACCTCTTGCACAATATATCCAGATCTCTAACAATCTACCTTTTGCCAATTATTTTCGGATTCATTCTTTGATCTACCTTTTCTATTAGATATTTATGCATAAATATTTAATAGAGTAAGACATCGTCCCTCCTTTATCATTCTTATCAACATTAACTGCTATAGCGTGTTGATTTTCATTTATTTTCTTAAACCTAATCTTGGAACTCACTTATCAGTTACTGAGGCTTTTCTTCACAATTGCATACAGTTACTGTATTCACAAATGTTAGCCAATATCATTCCATTTCTAAATAAAACATTATTTCTCAGATCCATTGCCAATACTTAAATTACGTCTCCCGTCACTCCATTCACTGAAATATTGAGTCATCATGTATCCCTTAATTTTGTATATTTCCATTTCTGCACATCCTTGCATACTTCAAATAACGTTTAACATTTATACATGAGTCAACACGACTGTTTCGTGACGAACTCGATCTACATATCTTCATATTTATTTCAAAACTATATTGATCCAATTAAACTGGCCCGTCTGTTCTCGAATCACAACCAATGTTATAACAAATGATTTCCACAAATCCCCTTTTCGCTTATGAAATGAGCAGTCGTTCTCCTCATGCAATCCTTTGCATATATTTTCCCTCATCTGGTTAAGAATGACAATCCTTCATTAGCCAGTTAATTAGAGTCGTTAACATAACACAGGAGTTCTGGTAATTTCATTAACCCGGTGTATGTCCTTATTCCCTTCATTTGCATTTTCAAAAGTCATCTCCACAACCATTGCATGATTTCTATAAAGTCATTATTGATTCCTCACGTGAAAAATGACAGTATGTAATTGTCCTCACTCATCTTGCTTTATGATATTTTTCTAGAAATTCTGATTACACTAAAATGTCTGATTTCATCTAAAACTACAAACTTCTGAATCATATTGGCAATCTCTACTTTTGACAAAAGTTCCGAAAAAGAGTCTCCGGGGACTTTTCATATTAGAAATCCTGGGAGGTGGTGGAAATGAAGCATAATTACCAAACCCGAGATGGCAGATGGAGTTTTCATCGCTCTCCCACTCTAATTAATATTCACTTGTTTCTTTCTAATTAGCGCCTTCCAGGCATTGCGAGCACATGCCATCAACATACAATTTGCAGCTCCAGATATTTTTCAGAAACCATTTCACACGCATTATCCACTGCATCTGCACAGGGTCGTCCCTCTGGATGATCAACACAGTCATTAGGTCAAGGAATATCTTATTTCCACCTGATTCAAAGCTTTTAGGTGAGTTCCAGTAAAATAGCAGAAAGGCAGACATCAGGTAAGCGGAGGATTTTCATACATGATTTTGCACATTGTTGTGATTCATTTAACGCCATTCCATGGAGAACCAAATATTACTACCACTTCGATAGTCATTAGACAGGCAGAATGGAAAAATAAGGCGGAAACAACAGGGGAATTGAGTAATTTTAAGTTAATTAAATTTTCCAGTCACATCTACAATGGTTC
>NC_087204.1:39504684-39542184 GCF_015104395.2 Macrobrachium nipponense
TTGCTTTTATAACTTAATTTATTAAAAAAAAAATACGGTAGCTACTTAATTATTGTTCTCGAAGCCTTTTCGCGGAAAAACTCAGACTCGTAGCTTTAATGTGAAGAAAAATTTCGAACAATTTAGACTTAAAGGACATTTCTTTGTGCCAAATAAATGTTAAAAATATTGTATATAGAATTCAAGACTTTGTGACAATAAATTTATACACGAAGACGATTTAGATAAAAAATTAAAATATTGGGATTAGATTGCTAGTGATATTTAGTAACGATTTCTTCACGTAACAGTGGGTGGAGTTAATGACGCCACCAATATGAGATTTCCCGCTTTAAAAGCTTCGTCGAGTTCCTCTTCTTTATGCGCTGCTGTCAGCAAAGTTTTGAGACTCAAACTTTTTTTGGTGTGTGGGGTTGGGGGGGGGGGGGTGGGGGGGGGGGGGGGGGGGGGGGGGTTGGGGGGGGGGGGGGGGGGGGTGGGGGGGGGGGGGGGGGGGGGGGGACCGGTGGCGGGGTTTGTGTCCGTTAATTGGCGGGTTGGCTAACCGCTCGGTTCATTCAATCTTGTTAATACTCAAATATTCTTGGGGATGGGTCTTAGAGATAATGAAAAGAAAAAAAGAAAAAAAAAATTAGCCTTCTTGTTCATCCGTGCTCTTTTAAGATAGTTACTAGATATTTTCCTAACATTGCTTAATTAAACCTACTTTGCATACAGAGTAACGACATATATAAAGAGGAATATAACTAATTAAAGTTAATGCGCGGTTGTGTAATTTAAGGTCCCTGCATATTGGCCATATTACCCTGAATGTATATTCTGGAAAAATATGAGGTTTTGTATGAAGATGAGGTTTTAAACCTCGAAAGCTCGTAATATTAAAGAATGTTCTTCCTAGTCTTGGCACTATTATTCATCATCAAGCTAAGATTTCCAAGTAGCCGCCCAATTACTGAGACTATATATATATATATATATATGTATATATATATATATATTGTGACGAAGTGCCAAAAGTATCATTGGTTACTACACTTACCAATAATTAATTGTTACCTCACCACAGCCAGACACCTGAACCTTCATCACAGGTAAAATACGGCTGAATACTCTAAAGGCAACAGCGATCCCTTGAACAATTACCAGTAATGCTGACAATCAGACTAAGTTCATTAAAACAGGTGTGAGGTAATCTCAAATGTAATTAAATTAAATAAAGGCATCACTCCATCAACAACTTTAAAAGTCTAAGTATTTCCCTGATTTCAAAAGTCTAAGTACTTCCCTGGTTCTAGCTCACTTCAACTAAATTGAAGGAAAACAGCTCAAGTACCACTCTATGTTTCTACCTAAATATAAATATAATGGTGAAAAAGAAAACACTTATAAGAATTTATTATTAATCTCAAAATTTATAAGTGAAATTCACAATCTTAGGGGAATTTACTATTACTTGAAAACAACACAAAGTTTAATTAATTCTTGAATTGATGAAGTAAGATTAAATCAAAATTAATTTGTCGCAAAAATCAAGAAAATTAATTCAATCAAAATTCAAAAGTGTTAGGCAATTGTAAAATCAAATATGGCGAGAGAGAGAGAGAGAGAGAGAGAGAGAGAGAGAGAGAGAGAGAGAGAGACCCAAACGCAATGAGGTCTTAAGTCGGAATGAAATTTCCTTTCGTACAGTAGCTAAACAGTGGATTTTGTCTCAGAAAATGTTTTGGGGACGAGAGACAGTTACTTTCATGAAAATTCTCTTTCAAAACAATATCTAAAGACAAATAGGAATTACAATCACAAATAATAAATATTATAACATGACTTAGGACAATAAAAGTATTTTGATATGAAGGGAATAATTATTTATAACGAAAGCAAAACTAAATAACGTCACTTCCCAATGATGACGTATGCTTAAACAGAACGATCTTACGGAAAGATGATTCAATACTATAGAAATATTTTGAAATCTTCACGTGGCTTCTCAACAAAGATGTACACATCTGAAACTGACTCGAGCGAGTAAGATTGATATGTTATGAAAACAAAACGGAGTCTTCGAGTTGTCTTTATCTTGTGAATGACAACAATTTCTAGCTTGGAACAGACAATGTTAATCATTCTCTCTTTTCACATTCTACGTTATCTTAACTTTTAAATAATATTATGTGAAATCTGAACATACATTTTCATAACATATTTTCAGAACATACTATAACTCTAAGCAAAATAAGGAATCTGAAAATATTGCAAACACTTTTCCAACCTTTCATGGTTATAGAAAGGAAACATGCGTCACAAAAGTAACAGCATATGATAATGTATATATATATATATAAATATATATAAATATATATATATATATATATATATATATATATATATATATATATATGTATGTATGTATGTATAACTGAATCACGAAGTTTGGAATGTGATAAATCCATAAATAAAGGTATAAGCCACGAGGGAAAATTAAACAACGGAGTTTCCACAAGATCTTTCGACGTTCAAACACCTACCTTTACTTAGCAGATGAACTGCTAAGTAAAGGACGTTTGAAAGTTGAAAGATGTTGCGGAAACTCCGTGTTTAATTTTCCCTCGTTGCTTATACCTTTATATATATAATTATATATATATATATATATATATATATATATATATATATATATATATATATGTGTGTGTGTGTGTGTGTGTGTGTGTGTGTGTGCATATATTACATATACATACATACATACATACATACATACATACATACATACATACATACACATACACACGCGCACACACACACACACACACACATATATATATATATATATATATATATATATATATATATATATATATATATATATATATATATAGCTATATATATATATATATATATATATATATATATATATATATATATATATGATGATATAGATATATATATATATATATATATATATAGATATATCTATATATATATAGATACTATATATATATATATATATATATATATATATATTTCAGATACTATAACTCTAAGCTAAATAAGGAATCTGAAAATATTGCAACACTTTTCCAACATTTCATGGTTATAGAAAAAAAGGAAATATGCCTTACAAAAGTAACAGCATATATATATATATATATATATATGTATATATATATATATATATATATATATATATATATGTGTGTGTGTGTGTGTGTGTGTGTGTGTGTGATTATAATCACTTCAGCACGTGATTCGTTTATCACACATATCCAAAGGTGAAAAATAAGAGACAGGGTGTAGGTCCTGACCGCTTTCGGCTTTATTTCCAAGCCATTGACAAAGGACACATACATAGTATTAGAAGTCGCAAGTATATATACTACAGGGACAGTACTGACGAACGTACACACAACCGTTGGAGACTGCAGATCCACCCACAGCACAGTGGGGCCAGCAGGTGGACAAAATTAAATTTTTGACTTTTCCAAATTATCATGAGGGTCATAAAAATAAAAAATACATACATTAGTGACAAAGGAATGCATTATTATAGATTGCAAGTAGTTGTTAATATCAGTGTTTTACAGGCTTAAACATGACTAAACAAGTTGCTCTTGGCTGCACACTGTTTTTCCATACAAAAACATTTTATTGTTTCTTTAGCCACGGTTTATGAAAGGTGTGTTGTGGAGTAAACTAATATTTTAAAATTACTTTTTTGTGCATTATTGAATGTATTCAAGGTCTTGATCTTTATATTTATGATCTAAATGTTGGGTGTAACAGTGTTTGATATAAATCCCTCAAAATTTGTTGAAAATTTTTGGCTTATAAAAGTTTATGTTACAGAACAAAAAATTCCATAGCTTTGCAAAGATTCCCTATGGTGTTAAATGGCAGATAATTAAGTCCCAAACAATAAGACAAAAAACTTTTTGCCACTAACTGCCACTTTTATTACAATGAATATAATTGTCTGGACAACTATGAAAAAAATATTAGCAAAAGATCAAGATATCAGGTTTAAGAGTAATAATGAGCCATTATATCTTTTTATTTCAGATATAGGACAATAACAAAGTGCATGAAAATGGATGTTACTAACCAATATCTGTTTAATGAAGCTAGTGAAGCGATAAAGAATGGATATATGCATAGTTTTCATGATGGTAAACTACATAATTTTCTGCTTGGAAAGATTGAAAATATTATACGTGTTGACACTATAGCAACAAATATTGTGATTAACTTTCTGAAAAACTTAAGAATTAAGTGGAGAAGTGTTAACAGAACCAGAAAGTTATTTCTAAGTAAGTACCAAGGTTGGCTTGAAGCTAAAGTGTATTAAAACCCAGAAAATGAAACTCCTAAGAAATCTCGAGGACGGCCTAGAACAGAGAGTTTTCAGGGCTCATCGTGGAAAACAAAAAGAAGGAAAACTCCAGCGCTTGTTAACATATCTCCTCATAGACTCACATATGCTACATCAAAAGTTCTAAGAAAGAAGGGACAGTAAAAAATGGCTAAATCTTTAACCCAAATTACTACTGAAAACCAATGCACTTCATCAGAAAATATCACAGTGTTCTTTTTCTGCAAATGAAGCTCTGGCAATGATCTTAGACTGTGGACTTTCAAAAAGAAGCTATCAAGATTTGAGGAATAAAACACCTGAGAAGAAATCAAACGTTTTTCCTTCTTACAACAATGTTCGTTCTGCCAAAGAAGAGTGCTTACCTTCTGAAAATTGGTTAGTAACTGATTATTCTGCTAAAGTGACCTTACAAGATTTATTAGACCACACAACAAGGAGAATATTTGAAGTAGTGTCTTTGAATGAAACATATATATTTAAAATAAAGCAGTTTAAGTTAATTTTTAAAGTTGGATTTGATGGTACAACTGGTCAAAGTGTTTACAAGCAGATTCGAAGTGTGTTTACAATCAGATTCGAAGTGATAACGAAGAACGAGATGTCATTTTCGACTGCTGTTTATTTGTTACTTATATGGTACCTTTACAGCTGAGGGAAAGACAGAATCTAATGAGAAAATTATCTTATGGAAAATTAATAAGCCCTCATCACCATTTTTTTATAGACCTATAAGGTTCAAATTCATGAAGGAAACTTGACAGGTTTTAGTGGAGGAAGAGCAATACTTAAAAAATGCTATCCATATACTTAGACCAACTCAAGTTAAAAACAATGTTAGCATCATTCATGATGTGAGCATTACAATGATAGATGGAAAAGTGGCATCCTCTTTATCCCTTGTCACCAACTCAATGCAATGCTGTTCTTTGTGTGGAGCACCACCTAAGCTAATGAATGACATAGAGAAAGTTTCAAAGATACCCCTGTCAAATGATGGCATCGTGTATGGACTATCAACATTACATGCCTGGATAAGATCTATGTAATGTTGCTTACATTTGTCATACAAGTTGCCTGTGAAGAAATGGCAGGCAAGACCAAAAGAGGAAAAAGCAAAGGTTCAGCAACAAAAATCGAAAATACCAAAAGCTTTATGTGATAGGACAGGATTAGTGATTGATATGCCAAAACAGTCAGGCTTTGGGACGTCAAATGATGGAAATACGGATAGAACATTATTTCAGCTTGCTAAAGCATCAAGTGAAATTCTTGGAATTAAGATAGAATTGCTGAAGAATTTGCACATCATCTTGTGTACTTTATCATCTAGGTTCTATATAAATGTCACAGCATTCAAATCCTTCTGCATCAATACCGCTAACATTTACGTGGAAGAGTACAATTGGTATTACTAACAAACTGATAAAATACGGGTGCAGAAGTGAAAAATTTATATGTACTATTTGTTCAGCAATATTAAAATAAGGGCGATTACACGAATAGTTTGTCTGTCTGCGTCTGTCTGTCTGTCTGTCTGTCTGTCTCTCTCTCTCTCTCTCTCTCTCTCTCTCTCTCTCTCTCTTAATGTAATTCAAAGGACGATCACTGAAGGCAGAGAAATTCTTATTCATTGTTGTTTCCCCTCTTTTAATGATATTCTCTCTCTCTCTCTCTCTCTCTCTCTCTCTCTCTCTCGTAAAGTAAGTGAAGGGATGATCAACGAACGTAAAGAAGTTCGTATTCATTATTGTTTACCCTCTTTTAATGATTCTCTCTCTCTCTCTCTCTCTCTCTCTCTCTCTCTCTCTCTCTCTCTCTCAATGTAAGTCAAGTAACGAAGACGGTGATGGGATTATTGGATTACTTAGCTCTCAAATCACAAATTATCTCCTCTCTCATTTTTCGATAGCAAGATAAAATTATAAAATTGTAGTGCATTAATGTCGTTAAATGGCTCTCTCTCTCTCTCTCTCTCTCTCTCTCTCTTGTCGGTCACTTTCATTTAACGGAACAAGGATCTTGATTGGTTCGTTTCTCTGTCAATTACTTTGCACGGTGATACGAATGATAAAGTATCTTTCTTTTCATTATGTTACTGCAAAGATGCAACTTGTATGTCAGTGCGTTATGGCTACTGATAAATGCTCTTATGATCCTGTGTCTTCCAAAAAAGAGTAGAAAGTAGGAACTTGTCAGTTTCCTTTTTCTTATGTCCATTGGCAGGATCGAAATTCTGAGGCAACATTACCGGGCAGTACTTCTTCAACGTTATTTTGTGCACTGGCAGTTCCGATGGATTTATGTTATTCAAAAAATCTTGCGGATATTGATGATAATTTTCATCTTCTATTGTGTCCGAGCTGAAATATTCGCGACTTTCTCTGGGGAAGTTTTACAGAAATTATGTATGAAAAATCGTAAAGTAACTAAGTCTACGGGAATAACCAGCCTCGTTTCACGGCCAGAAACAGCTCCGTTTCAGGGAAAACCTCCTCACACCCACCCCCTACAAAGGAGAGGGGTAGGTTGGATGAAACCTCATTACAAACCATCTTAGGGGTCCCCACCATAACCCTGCCAAGTTTCATGCCCATCTGACCAGCCGTTTGGCCGTGATTGAATGATAGACAGACAGACGGACATTACGCCCATTTTAGTATGATATGCCTCAGAGTTTGCATAGAATTCTTATTCATGGAGGTTCAGTGATTGAACAGTTTAATCTGCCAATTGGACTTTACTCCGAAGAGGCCCAAGAAGCCAAAAACAAAGACTTTAAGAAGTTCAGAGAATCATTTTGCTGGAAAATATCCCGAAAAAAACTAATTGGACTTAATGCGACGGTTATTCTGCTCATCCGATCCCATAATAACATCAACGAGAAATCAGACAAAAAACACATCTAAGAAAGATCTGCCAGATGAAGCTCGACTGCTCCTCATTACATTTTCTGAAATATCAAGTGATGGACTATAAACATAATGAGACTTGTACCTTAACTGAAGATCATTTATGTGCTTCTCTTATATAGGCTAAGTGGCTTCTTCTTTAAGCATTTATTCTTGCATTCCTTATCATCTTCAAATCATTTATTTTACTTGCTTTTACCTTACTTCAATGATGTAATCTCTTGAAAGGAAGCTTTTTTTTGTATTTTTATGATCTTTATTGGCTATTTTACAAAATGTATTAGAATTAAGATATTATTGCTTTAGTTTCCATGATTTCACTTATTTCCCAAGAAAATGAGATTTACAAAATTACCAAATTGCAGAATATATGTGCTCAAAATCACCGATTTGTATTGACTTGATATTTTTTTTTCCTTTTATAATGGTTTAGAATAATGTTAATCCTAAATAAAGCTAGTTTTTGCACTGAAAGTATTTTTGTCCCATTAAGTCCCATTCTGGCCTACTGTGCACAGGCAGGTGTCAAGGTAGGAGTGGTTTTCAAAAATCATTTGGCTAAAATTTACAATAAATTCTCAAGGGATACTACCGATTAAGGTACCCACCGTATGAGACAACAAGTCCACACCTGACAGGAGTCAAGGAGGCGGGGTTGGACATCTCATCACCACTACTGCCCCCTTACTGTGTTTAAAAATATAATAATGCTATTTCCATACAAAGATTGTGTGTTCTAATAATGCAATGTAAAGGAATATCATTGAATTTAGTTTTATAAAAGAAAGTTACAACAATAATGTGAACATCAGTCAAGGAATGTATAAACTTGATCCTTTAATATCAAAAGAAATTTGAAAACTGTTTAAATTTTAAGGTAGGCAGGAGAGATGTATGCAAATAGGATTATTACATTTGTAAACACAGTAAGGGGGCAGTAGTGGTAATGATATGTCCAACCCCGCCTCCCTGACACCTGTCAGGTGTGGACTTGTTGTTTGCTACAGTGGGTACCCTAATCGGTAGTATCCCTTGAGAATGTATTGTAAATTTTAGCCAAATGATTTTTGAAAGCCACTCGTACCTTGACACCTGCCTGTGGGTGGATCTGCAGTCTCAAACAGTTGTGTGTATGTTCGTGAGTACTGTCCCTGTAGTATATATACTTGTGACTTCTAGTACTATGTATCAGTCCTTTGTCAATGGCTTGGAAATAGAGCCGAAACCGGTCTCTTATTTTTCACCTGTGGATAAATAATAATATATATATATATATATATATATATATATATATATATATATATATATATATATATATGTGTGTGTGTGTGGTGTGTGTGTGTCCATATATATTTACATACACATACATACATACATACATACACATACACACACACACACACACACACACACACACATATATATATATATATATATATATATATATATATATATATATATATATATATATGAATATTTATCACATCGAACCGTGATTTCATTTATATATCATTCGAGCTACAAATGTCCTTTAATATCTAAATTCACTCTACCCTCGGAATTGTATATGTTTTTCATATATGTACCGAAGGGGAATTTTTTAGTTGATAATAATTTCGTACCCACGTGGATCGAACCACTGTCCAAGTGGACGGGAACGAAATCAGGACCCAGTGACGCAATCAAGTTAGTGTCTCTGTTAGCTGACTTGATAGCGTCACTGGGTCCTGATTTCGTTCCCGTCCACTTGAACAGTGGTTCGATCCCACGTGGGTACGAAATTATTATCAACTAAAAAATTCCCCTTCGGTACATATATGAAAATATATCAATTCCGAGGTAGAGTGAATTTAGATATTAAAGGACATTTGTAGCTCGAATGATATATATATATATTATTGGCTAATATGAGGTCAAATAATGTATCACTATAATCCTAGCTACTTGATGATTCAAATAACCTTTTTTTGTGTATTTCTAACTTCAGTTTAGGAGTTTATGTACACGGAGACACATGGTCTCTATACATATAAAATTGCTTACTCAGTACTATTGCTGTTAATGGCGTTAATTCACGAGTATATGACTTTTCTTGTCGGGGATATCAACGAGAGATTTAAAGAATTTAGTACTTTGGGTATTAATGGTATACTAGTATAACTTTAGCTGAAATATAATAAGAAATGCATAAATCATAAGTCAATTTTCTGTCTATAAGTTTTATTTTTATTTTTTTAGGAGATTATTACGTAAAAAAAAGACTATAAATAATATGTACAACCAGTTCTGGCACGAATTTTGATAGTCAGTCCATGTTTGAAAGGTCAGGTGTTAATTAAAGGTCAGGAAATTAACTCCATTAACAGAGAGAGAGAGAGAGAGAGAGAGAGAGAGAGAGAGAGAGAGAACGTGTTACAAGGAGTTACAAGGATTAGGATATCTCAAAGACTTAATAGTCCATCCGAGGAGATGCCATATGCTCACTTATCTCTAGAGAGAGAGAGAGAGAGAGAGAGAAAGAGATAAGCTCCGGTAATGTTAAGGTAAATTTTTCATGTGGGAGAGAGAGAGAGAGAGAGAGAGAGAGATAAGGGTGGGTTTGAATGTGGGTTAAAGGCAGGAAGCGAAATGGCGATATAGGGATACGCGATGATAAAGGAAAAGCGAATAAATGCCTCTTCGACAACCTACTAAAATCTTATTACGTGTAAATGTCATTTCACATATCTCCAAAAATAGTCCAGCTTGTGAGAAGGTAATGGCGCTGAGCAAGCAACGCTGCATTGTTATTAGAAGTCAGATTACCATTGCAATGAGTTTCCCGTGTTTGCTCTTTAGCGTTAATAGGATTATACCTCCTGCTAACTTGTTAATAAGTACCTTTTCCGATTAAGAAATAACGCTGAAAATAGTCCCGATTTATACAGTACTGCTACTTGACCTTTTTTATTTTGATGCTACTGCCATCTATCCTAGATTATGGAAAGTACAGAGCCATAAAGACGAGTACGGAACGAGAAGAGTGATCGAAATCTCACTTTAGTTTTAATCTTTGCTCTTTCTTGAAAAAGCACTTTCTCCTTGTCAAAAATTGCATCATAAGGAAGGGATTCTTTAAAAAATTTGGATCAATGGAAATATTACATCATAGCTTAAACCAGGATTTTAAAGTAATGTCAAAATAAAACCAAATAATCAGGCAATGAAAATGTGAATTAAATTCACTTTCATTTTCACATGTTATGACAGAGATGCACTGAAGTGAAGCAAATTCAAAACAAATCATATCGTTCTAAAAAATAATGTAACTAGGCAGACCCGGCGTTCGTCAATATCAAACCGGGAAAGGTCATGGTGAAAACAGAATTAAAATCGGACCATTGGTTGGGTAAAGGGGGTTTGTGGGAAGGGGGTGAATTGTAAAAATTACCGAAATCAACAGATATTAGTTTCTAATTCATAGTTTTCGAGGTCACTGAGAGGAATAGCGACACTCCCGGTGCCCTGTAAGTCCAAGTTCAGCTACAATAGGGAAGCGGGTGGGAATGGGGTGACGCAAAAATTACAGCAAACGATAGATATTAGTGTTTAATCCATAGTTTTTCAGACCAAGCCAATTTTGCTCTAACTGCTCTTTGCTTGAAACTAAACAAAGAAACCGACTGAAAACAAGGACAGTTAATGGGGCTCTTTTCTCTCTGCTAGTTGCATCAAAGGTTCTGGAGGGTCATGTGCTCATTTTACTTTTGCAAATGATATGTTTTCCAGAATAATAATCATGCACAGTTATTCCAGAACATCAGAGAACATGAATTTGATTTGGAAGAAGATTCTTAAAGATATACTTTACAATTATTATTGTTATTAATTTCTTCATCATGGGATAGGTATCAGTACCAGTCATGTTTAATTATATATATTTATTTTAAATTACTACTCAGTGATGCTATTTTGATTTTTGATGTTTTGGAGTGTTTAAAGAGATGTATGAGTGGGCCTATCAACTCACATATCTTCGTGTTAATTCGTTATCAGTTTAGTTTACACTATGGAAAGAAGTGACGTTCTAAGCTGAATACTTTTTTTACCACATATATAGTAATATAGTATAATTTGTTCATAACAATTGTTTATAACATTAACTAATTATTATAAATTCCATTTTTTTCGTTTTTGTAGAGAGAAATGTTTCATTTGTATTTTTTTCTTAATTATGTAAATTGCAAGATATTAACCCTTAAACGCCGAATGGACGTATTAAACGTCGAGTCAAAATCTCCCCCGATTTCCGAATGGACGTACCATACGTCGGCTCAAAAAGGTTTTTTTAAAAATTCGCGGAAAAATACTTATAGGCCTACCAGCCGAAAACTTTTGAATCACGCGCCTTGGGGGATGCTGGGAGCTCACGGATCAAGGCGTTGTTTTGTTTACAATCGTTACGCGGCGCGCAAGCGCGAATTTCTTTCTTATCGCACTAAAAAGTATCAGTGACAAAATCTCAAAAATTATTTCGTCACTTTGACATAATTTTTACACCGTTTTAAATTATCCGTTACATGGAAGTATTATATATGAAAATGTGCGCAATTTCCTTTAAAATACAACAAAAAAAATACTCATGATTGTAACTTTTATCAGTTTTGAAATATTTTCCATATAAATAACGATAAGTGCCAAAATTTCAACCTTTGGTCAACTTTGACTCTACCGAAATGGTCGAAAAACGCAATTGTAAGCTAAAACAAAAGCTTATATTGTAGTAATATTCAACTATTTACCTTAATTTGGCAACAAATTGGAAGTCTCTAGCACAATATTTCGATTTATGGTGAGTTTATGAAAAAACTTTTTCCTCACGTCCGCGCGGGTAACTCTTTCCGAAAAAATCATACATGCGATTGTGGTAATGTTTGCACCATTTTAAAATTAGGCCGTTACATAAAGTTTTATATATGGAAATGTGCGCAATTTCATGCACAATACAACTAAAACAAACCCATGGTTGTAGCTTTTATCAGTTTTGAAATATTTTCATATAAAAAATGATAAGTGACAAATTTTCAACCTTTGGTCAATTTTGACTCTACCAAAATGGTCGAAAAACGCAATTGTAAGCTAAAACTCTTATATTTTAGTAAATATCAATCATTTACCTTCATTTTGTAACAAATTGGAAGTCTCTAGCACAATAATATTTCGATTTAATGGTGAATTTATGAAAAAAATAAAATTTTCCTTACGTCCGCGCGTAACTCTTCCGAAAAGATCATACGTGCGATTGTGGTAATGTTTGCACCTTTATTTTAAATTTAGCCGTTACAGTAAAGTTTTATATAAAAAAATGTACGCAATTTCATGTAGAATACAACGAAATAATTGAAGGTTGTAGCTTTTCTCATTTTTGAAAATTTGCATATAAATCACGATAAATAGAAAAAAAAAACCACGTTCGGTCAACTTTTTGACTCTACCGAAGTGGTCGAAAAACGCAATTGTAAGCTAAAACTCTCTATTATATAGTAATATTCAATCATTTACCTTTATTTTGCACAAATTGGAAGTCTCTAGCACAATTATGTCGATTTATGGTGAATTTATGAAAAAAACTTTCCTTCCCTACGCTCGCGGATTCTCCGCCATAAAACTCCGAATTGCGTACATCGAATTCTCGGAAAATTTGCTCCGTTTCATATTAGGCATTTCATAGAGTTTTATATATGAAAATGTGCGCAATTTCATGTAAAATAAAAGGAAAAATATTTGAAGGTTGTAGCTCTTCTCATTTTCGAAATATTTGCATATAAATCGCAATAAATAGAAAAAAAACCACGTTCGGTCGAAAAACGCAATTGTAAGCTAAAACTCTTACAGTATCGTAATATTCAATCATTTGTATTCATTTTGAAACAAATTGGAAGTCTCTAGAACAATATTTAGATTTATGGTGAATTTTTACAAAAAACATGTTTTTACGTCTGCGCGTTACGAATTCGTACATCATTTTGTGATAATATTTTTCCGGTGTTGCTTTTATTGTTTTACAATGTATTATATATCAAAATGATTGCAATTTAGTGTAAAATACAACGAAAAAAAAAAGAAACTCGTTAGCTTTTACCGTTTTTTGCACAGCGGGATTTTAATACAATTATGTATGAATTTTTTTTTTTTTGCTACCATATATCGCATTATTACCATATGATAATGATATTATTTTTCATTTTCTGATGATTGCATATACGAAATTTCATGCAATGACAAAAAAAAGGAGCCAAAAAATGAACTCTTAATCTTCAAAACTAAGCGCTCTGTGATTTTTTGAAAAAATTATTTTTCCCGCTTCCGCGCTCGCTCAAAACCGGCTCCGGAATTCGGGGGAGTTTTTGATTTTTACCGCTTCGGCGTTTAAGGGTTAATGACTGCAAAGAAATCATACATATATTCATTATTTTGTCAAATTATAAAAATGTGTTAAATAGGCTCCAGTTTGGAGGGGTGCCGATCGTAAAAATATTTGCCAAAAATACACTAATCAAGACAGGCTAATTAATTTTTCAGGCATTATTAGCACTATAATAACGCATATTCTCTGTGAGTTTTATCATCCTACAGGGAAAATAAATGATTTTTATGAAAAAAAAAAAATGTGAAATTCAGGGGGCCCCTTGTACTAAAGGTTATTTGGTGATCGGTGAGAAACTACAGTCTTGAATAGAAATTCGGTCTTATAGAATGTTGGTATATCCACCTGGAACATGCACATATATCATTATCAAAATAGAACAGTAAATAAGCACATAATAACAAAATAAAAAGAGCAACAACTGAAGCGAAAGCACAGCCGATAAATATGGAAATCGCAAATATTATAGTTTATCTCTCTAAATTGGTCGATGTCGTTTTCTACGTTTCCTACGAGTAGTTTCATCTCAGAAAACCATTTTAGGGGTATCTAAACTAATTTTTCAAGTTTCTTGTCCTCAGAAAAAATAGCTTTTTCGCTTTTTCTCTGGTTTGGTTTTTTCGGGAAGGGGGGGGGGGGAGGGGGGGGGGGAGGGGGATTTCTTTGATTGTCCTAAATAATATAATTTTTAGATGTTTTAGGCTATCAAGTGACATAATAACTACAAACTCTCAGAAGGTTTTGTCCCTAAATCGAGGTTTGAATTTTTGAATATTTCTTCCTTGCTATTGTTTCAATTTTCGGCGGGGCTTTCGCTGAACTTACCTGAAGTTGTTGCTCTTTTTTTTGTTATTACGTGCTTATTTACTGTTCTATTTTGATAATACTTTATGTGCATGTTCCAGGTGGATATACCAACATTCTGTAAGACCGAATTTCTATTCAAGACTGTAGTTTCTCACCGATCACCAAATAACCTTCAGTACAAGGGGCCCTGAATTTCACATTTTTTTTCATAAAATCATTTTTTTCCCTGTAGGATGATCAAACTCACAGAGAATATGCGTTATTATAGTGCTAATAATGCCTGAAAAATTAATTAGCCTGTCTTGATTAGTGTATTTTTGGCAAATATTTTTACGATCGGCACCCCTACAGACTGGTGCAAACTGGAGACTACCCTTAAATATCAGAAACAGTGTAAGATAATCATTACGATAAAACCTACAATTTTGTACGATATTTTTCCTGAGGAGCCAGTACAATAAATCCAACCCGAGAGTGTGGCAACACTGGGCAGGAGGAACAGCAGCTGCACAAACACATCAGTAACCCGCATACCTTTGATGTACTAATTACATCATTCACTTCTGAGCCGGAGTTGTCAAGTACTCTTTATATCTAAGTCTGTTTTTTCTTGTTTATTCATCAAAATGCCAAGGAAGAAGCAGTCAAGAAAGCGTACATTAGCTAGAGAAAGGTTGAAAAAAAGACTTAGAAAGATAAGAAGAAAGAACACCAAGATGAAGCATGTGCATTCATCACCTCCCAGGCCTAGCTGGCGACAATGAGTGGGGTCGTGCCTCATGATACCCACCCCCTGTGGGGGTTTAATATCACTTTTTAAAGGGGGGGGGACCAGATACCATAGAAATATGCTGTCAAAATAAGAAAATCAAGCTTAAGTAAATTTTTATATTGATGCCTATGTGGTTTTCACTGAGAATTTCATTACGCAAACTTTAACACGCGATATCTCAAAACTATGTTTTTCAGTATATGGGTCGCTTTAAAACCCTAAGGCTTTTTTATTTGTTGCCCTATTTTCAAAATTCTAATACCATTGAAATTCTTGATAAATTCTACATCTAAAGAATTGGAAGAATTTCCAAATTATTCCAATTTCTATTTTTTATGAATTTTTGAATTAAGTAATTAAATAAAAATAATATTTTATTTTATATCAATGAATTTTTTTATTTTTTTTATTTTTTTTATCTTTCTCAATTCATTGGATAAGCAGCTTTTGTGAGTATTAATTGTTTTAGTTATTAAGATTTAGTTAAAAACTAAGGAAGCCTTAGGGTTTTAAAGCAATGCATCCAAAAATCGGGAAAAAAAAATTAATATAAAAAAACGAATGGATAGAAATTTATGAAACTTTTTGTAGTAACTTTCCATTAGGTGACTTATAAATGGGTAGCAAAACATAATTGCTCCAGGCAATATTTCGATACCCTCCCCCCCAACTGAGGCGGTCCCCTTAAGGCGAGTGCAATTCATAGTAGGAACCTCAGATGCCTAGTCTTTATTTCTTGAATTTATTCCCTAACTGCCCTGTCTTTTCAATTTAATTATGGGTTCACAAATTCCAGTTTCCTATTTTGTCTTCATTAATAGTATAAAAAAAACTGGGAGATTCCTTGCTCTTCCATAGACCAGGGAATGGGATATTCTTTGGGTAAATACACTTGAGGATAGCCAGTTCCCTAGCACGCAGTTTCTAGCTAAGAAATGGACAATGACTCCAGCCATTGCTTAATGGTTTATATCCATGGTAATCAGACAAAGCAGTCAACGCTTAACAATATCCACGATCCCATTACCAATGAATTTTGATGTTCATCCTGTACAAGGCGACAATTTTCATTTGAGTTTCTAATCTTCACCGCAGAGGTTTCAGCCTACAAAGAAGCAGGTGCTCATGATGTGACCGCAGTAAAAATTATTATAAAAACTAATAAATATTACTTTCATAGAACAACGAAGGCCAAATATAAACCTTTATTTTATGAGATAGTATCTCGATACATTTTAAGGACTATGATTAATTTCGGATAAAACTGGAAGTATGTTGTAAACTACATCAAATTTCAAAAGGCAGTTAATCGTTTGTTTTCGGTTTTCCACACATCTCTCTCTCTCTCTCTCTCTCTCTCTCTCTCTCTCTCTCTCTCTCTCTCTCTCTCTCTCGCTGACCTTTAATTAACATAATTTGCTTCATTAATATCGGATTAATTCATGGAGGTACTTCACTCATCAACCTAGAATGAACATCTTGTGGCCCTCTACGACCAATCATTTATCACGATGACATAATCATTTCGCAAAAATTTTCCTGAGGCCCTATTTGTTCATCTGAAATGCTCTTCCGGTTCACGCCATAGTTTATTTTATTTTATCTTATTTTTTTGTTGCTGGTGCGTCAGAGTTCTATGTAAACCTTCATCCCTGGCACAGAAATGACATATTATTTACATTTAATTCGCCTTTATATCGAATTAAATTTAAACTCAAGTCGTCTTCTCCTTTCTTTGTTTGAAAACCCTAAATCAAGAAACCACTATCTTTTTATAGTCATCGAGGAAGATAAAACAAAGAGCAACTAGCTTGTCATTTAATAAAGCATTAAATATTTTATATATAGGAAAATCTCAGTTATTGTTAATTTACGCACTACTAACAGAAAAATTTCGAATTTCTATTTGTTAATCTGAAATATCATCCCGCCATCAAAGGAAATCGGAAGACAAACTTTGGGCCCAAGGAGAAGAAATTATTGCTGTGTACTTCAATCACTGAGTTAAAAATTACTAACATATTTTCGTATTAACAAAATCAAGTTAAATCTATATGACTAAAAATCTAATTAAAATGGTGTTTGAAAGAGGATAAAAAGCACAAGGAAATTCCCCTTTTCTTCTTAAAATATGTTGTGATTGTTGTGAATCGGTACTAAATACTTTCTACATTTAAGAGGTATATAAAAATTTATTTTCAAATGAGTTTATTTTTCATAAGAGCTAAATAGATAGTTATTTAAACAGACTGATAAATTTCAACGATAGATCAGCTTCTACTTCAATTAAATATGTGAGCAAGCAATTTGGTAGGGAATCAATGTCAAGAGTTGACATGCTAAATGTGAAGTCTTACCTTATACAAAAGTAACAATAACTTGTGTTTCGGTAACTTAGAAAACTTAAGATAAGTAAGTTTGGATGTTGAGTTTAATTCGTATGATTATACGTCAATTTTGCTTAGGACATTTCCTTTCCTTTTGATTTTATAGTCGTGTTACTTTTCCATAACATTTCTCCTTTGAAATATTGTCTCCAGTAAATAACCTCAAGTTAGTAGTGAAGGATTTATCATATTAAGGTAACCTCTGTTCCATTACAAATGATTTGAGCTATAAATTGTACTACCTTCGTCAGCAGTTGTGATTATATATGAAAATATCGGAAAAAGGCCAGCTTCATTTTTTATCATAATTATTTTTGACCCTGCAAAACCGTAAGGGCAAAAATATAAAATAAGCGGACAGTTGTTTATGCTATTTTTGAGATAGCCGACCAAATATTACGGAGACACCTATTTCCCATTGAAATAAGAGTTACCTGAAAAATGGTGTTCATAAATCACACGTTTTATACCGCTGAAATGACAATTGTTTGTAATGACAATTTGATTAAATATTTACATTAATTTCATATATATGACACAACTATTTGGATGACCTTTTTGAATGTGAAAATGTAGTTGCAATCTCGTTGGAATGGACTCTGATTTCCATAAACTAATTTCTATTTCCTATTTGATGCAATATAAAATATATATATATATATATATATATATATATATATATATATATATATATATATATATATATATATATATAATATAATATATATATATATATATATATAAGCATGTGTGCATACATTAAGTATTCTTGAAAACTGCAAAACTGGAGTAATAAGATGGGGGTAAAAAAAGAATCAATGAAACAAAGCAAGAGAGTTACTTTACGATAATACCCGATATCAACGTATCCTTTAAAAAATAACGAGTAAAAAATGTGCCGGTTTCTTCGGCACAATCGAGTTTTCTGTACAACGTATAATGCTGTCTAAAACCGTCAACTATGCCCGGCTACTCTCCAGTCACTCACGATCCATGGCTAACTTTAACCTTAATAAAATAAAAACTATCTAGGCTAGAGGGTTGCAATTTGGTAATGCTTGATGATTGGAGGATGGATGACCAAAATACCAATTTACAGCCGTTTAGCCTTAGCAATTTTTTTTCCAGATCTGAGGGCGGAAGGACTGTAGGACAGACAAAGCCGGTAGAATAGTTTTCTTTTACAGAAAACTAAAACTGATTGCCTTCATTTGTAGTGAATAAAAGCGATGTGAACTCAAAGGAATTTCCCAAGGGCAAGACTCTCTCTCTCTCTCTCTCTCTCTCTCTCTCTCTCTCTCTCTCTCTCTCTCTCTCTCTCTTCTGTCGCTTAATTAAAGCAAAATTCTCGACTCGTTTCCTTTCAGTCAACACGGGACTTCACCTGTTACTCTTGAATGAGCACCGCGGAACCATTGGCGATCCGGTCTTTCTCGACGTCCATTTACTCATTTTGGAAAATATTCGAACGAGTTTCTCTCGTTCATTTGAATGCTCTTTCGCTGTGCGACTTGCGATTTTCGTTACCTGTCCGTCAAGCACCTGGATAAACGTTCATTCGTGCTGATTAGAAAAAAAAAAAAAAAAAAAAAAAAAAAATTTAACACTTGAGATATATTAATTATATAATTAAACAGCACCTTTCTGGAATTGTACTTTATGATTTATTTCGATATCACAATGTATATTATAAGTCATTTTCCTACATTTCTGGGTCGTATACAAATAATCGCTTTGTAAACGTTATTCTCTGGCCTCTTAATCATCCACTAATTAACATTATCTCACTATTTCTTCGGAGATGAAGGGGTTTGGGAATGGGGGATGGGGGGCCGACATCCCCTTGCAAGTGCCGTCGGTAAAAGCTTGGCTCATTATTCGAATTAATATGATTCATGTTCCAGCATTGTAGATGAAGCGAAAAACAAGCTTCCAATTAATTTTGGTCCACGAATGGAATCCATTACTATGATAAAAATTCGATAATTATCGGACAATTTACCGGGACCACTGAATCATCAAAAACATTTCGTGTTTTCTTACTCGGAAATATGAGCTGAGGTCGAATTCCAAATAATCTAAAAAACCAATCTAGGACAGATATATACGTTTAGAGAGAGAGAGAGAGAGAGAGAGAGAGAGAGAGAGAGAGAGAGAGAGAGAGAGAGAGAAAAGTAAAACGTAAAGAAAAATTTTAACTCCCTAAAATTCAGTCACTGGAAACTATAAGAAAACATTTTATGATTCGGCAAGACTACTTGATAACAAGACGTAAAAATCTTCTGAAAGAGAGAGAGAGAGAGAGAGAGAGAAGAGAGAGAGAGAGAGAGAGAGAGAGAGAGAGAGAAACTTGAAGCTACAAATAACGAATTCAAATTATATATGGAAAAATTAGGTGGGCCTTGAAGATAGTTTTCCATACTTAGAAACGACTTCGAATGGAATGAGATGAACACCGTAATGCACATTTCGTGAAGATAAACCTCTTTATCCTTCCGCGGCATTTTAAGTCCTCCTGCATTTTGTGCCCATTTGGACGAAGTCGTTCATTTTTACCAAGGATCGGGTGGGTATCCTAAAAATATCTGAGATTTTCAAACAACAGAGAAACTCCATCTGCAAAAGCACTTAGCTCTCTCCTAAAAGTGAAATGAATGTATCAGGTCACTTCTGGAGTTCTCATGGCAACCTAAACAGACAGCTGAATAGATCATCGTTATTCTAACTGAAGTAAAAGGCCAGGAAGGCTGTCAATGCTACGAAAAATGACATGAGGATTTTTCACTTCAAGTGGGCTGCTTGGAGATGAAAAACGTTTATAAATTTCATTAGCTTAAATCTCTCCACCTCTTTTTAATGAGTTTCTAGTGCATTTCATTTTCAAATCGTAAGAGAAGCTTCAACAAACAAATTTCACTAGCATCATGCTTTTACTTGAATAAATCATAAATGATCTTTCCAGACTCTTTCTTAACCTGATAAAAAGTATATACAAATATTCTTTTTTATCCGTCTCTAAACATTTGCTAACTAATCAGCCTTAGCTGATTCGTAACTGTAATTTCAACTTACCGCGCTAAGCACACAATACATGAACTCACATGTCACTAGTTTTCATACTTTTACCTTCATGACCATCTAACGTCTCAGAACATATGGCCGAAGAACCTCTGTAATTCCTAATTTTGACTCTTCTGTCCCACACCTCTTGCACAATATATCCAGATCTCTAACAACCTTCCTTTTGCCATACCTTAATCTATCTTCTTCCATGCTGTTTATGCCTAAATATTAAATAGGGTAGGACATCGTCCCTCCTTTATCATTCTTATCAACATTAACTGCTATAGTGTGTTGATTTTCATTTATTTTCTTAAACCCACTCTTGGAGCTCACCTATCAATTACTGAGGCTTTTCTTCACAATTGCATACAGTTACTGTGTTCACAAATGTTAGCCAATATCATTCCATTTCTAAATAAAACATTATGTCTCAGATGCATTGCCTACACTTAAATTACGTCTCCTGTCACTCCATTCACTTAAATATTGAGTCATCATTGAAAAGATAAAACATAAACGTTAAGTCTTCATATTATGTATCGCTTAATTTTGTATATTTCTATTTCTGCACATCCTTGCATCCTTCAAATAACGTTTAACATTTATACATGAGTCAATACAACTGTATCGTAACGAACTCGATCTACATATCTTCATATTTATTTCATAACTATATTGATCCAATTAAACTGGCCCGTCTGTTCTCGAATCACAACCAATGTTATAACAAATGATTTCCACAAATTCCACTTTCGCTTATAAAATGAGCAGTCTTTCTTCTCATGCAATCCTTTGCATATATTTTCCCTCATCTGGTTAAGAATGACAATCTTCATTAGCCAGTTAATTAGAGTCGTTAACATAACACAGGAGTTCTGGTAATTTCATTAACCCGGTGTATGTCCATGTTTAAGTCCCTTAATTCCCTTCATTTGCATTTTCAAAAGTCATCTCCACAACCATTGCATGATTTCTATAGTCATTATTGATTCCTCACGTGAAAAATGACAGTATGTAATTGTCCTCACTCATCTTGCTTTATGATATTTTTCCAGAAATTCTGATTACACTAAAATGTCTGATTTCATCTAAAACTACAAATTTCTGAATCATATTGGTAATCTCTACTTTTGAAAAAAGTTCCGAAAAAGAGTCTCCGGGGACTTTTCATATTAGAAATCCTGGGAGGTGGTGGAAATGAAGCATAATTACCAAACCCGAGATGGCAGATGGAGTTTTCATCGCTCTCCCACTCTAATTATTATTCACTTGTTCTTTCCTAATTAGCCTTCCAGCACTGCGAGCACATGCCATCAACATACAATTTGCAGCTCCAGATATTTTTCAAGAAACCATTTCACTCGCATTATCCACTGCATCTGCACTTCGGGTCCCTCTGGATGATCAACACAGTCATTAGGTCAAGAAATATCTTATTTCCAACTGATTCAAAGCTTTTAGGGGAGTTCCAGTAAAATAGCAGAAAGGCAGACATCAGGTAAGCGGAGGATTTTCATACATGATTTTGCACATTGTTGTGATTCATTTAACGCCATTCAATGGAAAACCATATATTGCTACCACTTCGATAGTCATTAGACAGGCAGAATGGAAAAATAAGGCGGAAACAACAGGGGAATTGAGTAATTTTAAGTTAATTAAATTTTCCAGTCACATCTACAATGGTTCATCGAAACAGCAAGAGGCACCCTACCTTTATAGCTTTTGACGTGTTTCTGTTTGCCTTCCTCAAATCGTCTGACTTATATTTGGGTATGCATTACATTTTTCTTTCGGTGCAGGCCAACGAGCTATTTCCTGAAAAAACCGAAAGGATTTTATTGTAATTTAGAATAACAAAGTTTTAGAAAATCTGGCCATTGAGAGTGCTTGGATTAGTTTTAAGCTTCCATGAAAGTTCAGGTACTTTTCTGTATCTTTTTGTTATGTTACTGTACTTTAGCCTTGAGTTGGGCTTAACCTTTTTGGGTAATTTTCTCTCCCTTATGCATATTTCGCTTAAGGTTCCTCGGGCTTAAAGATATCACTGATTCGCAGGAAAGGTAATCTTGAAGCCGCACTCCTTGCGACTCAAAGTTAGTTTACTTAATCGCATTACTCATAAGACTTTTTATATCACGTTCATCGGATATGGACTAGAGTTTCGAGAGCAACTCAAGGAAAATGGGGATGCATTTTAGTAAGATGAAAAAAAAAAACTGTAAGCCCAAATCCACTTACATCCACTGATCAGGGATTAAACTGAAAATTTAAGTCGACAAAGATACGAGTATTGTGGTACCCAATTTATGTCAGTCTTTCCTTTTCTGGCTGAGCTTTCATACACGGAATTATCTTTGATTTCACTGAATAATTTATATCCCATATTCCCTCACCTATCAGTCAACGTTTTTCAAAAGTCCGCTAGAGTTTGAGAGAAGTTTCTTTTCTTTGTCAGGATACTGAGATAGAGATTCTTGTTCCAAAATGCTTGAATCATGATCGTGTCGCCCTTATCTGGAATGTAAATAAATTGTACCAAACGAAAGCACTGGTTTTGCAATTCAAATGTGACTGCATTCTCCTGAGCGTCCCCACATTCTTTTTTTTTAGCTTTATTTCTTTTTCAGCCACGGTGAGACCTTGACTTACATACTAGTCTAGCGAGTAGAATTAAAAACTCAGATGCAAGGGAATGGGGGTGAGAGCCATGTAAGCCTCTGGCTTTAGACAGTGAGAGAGGAATCAAAAGTATTATGAATGGATGTTGGGTTTGAGAGTTCAACTTGTACTATCTTGGAAGAACCCTTATAAAACAAATATTATACTTACAATAAGATTTTGTCCGATTTTGAATCGAAAGTAGTCAGTATTACTGTTCTGATCATTATGAATCCCACGTATTTTTTTTTTTTACAGAAATAAGATTTTTGTTTGCAGAAAAGCAGCTTTGTGTGAGTGATGAACCAAATCTTATACACCTTTTCATTCTTGCTAAATAGAAAAAAATACAGCGAAAATAAAGGCAAAACTCGTACCTAGGAAGAGTGTTGTATTAGCTGTTTCCTCTCAGAATTTTCGCATTTTTGGTCCAAAGAGCGTCTGGCTCCTGGAAGAAACATCATTTAGTTTGCAGAAATATGACAATGTTGCAGTAAAATGGGTAGCCCATATAAAAATCGTAATTAGTGTTTTTTGAAGTTGTTCAATCAAGCGGGATGTCTTGTTTTAAGTGCTTCAAAACGGTGTTCATTAGAGAAGGATGGGGACCCTTGAAACTGCTAGCCAAGAAGAGTCTTCATATAACAAGACAATAGGAAAGTTAGATGAGGGAGTGCTACGCGCTATGCGGTTTTTTGGGGGTGGTCAAACTAATTTATTACAATATTTTTAGGTCAGGGAATAAAGTGCTACTGCTGCCAATGTTGACTGCATAGGGTGTTCATCTTTGATCATTTAGTTAAATGTGAATGCGTGAATGGACTTGTATTTCTTGGAAGCCACCGCTGCCATGGGACCTCGAAATACAGCCCGATACTTGAAATAAATTCAAGGTGAAATGTTCTCCCGGCAAATTTGAAAAGCCTTCCTCAGCGTTTTTAAATCAGCAGCAATACATTCCCTGCACCAAAGGCTCTAAGGACCTCAACGGTCATATTCGCCATTCACAAACAAAAGCAGACATTTATATCTTTTGCAAGTGAGGGGAAAGACCTGGGTACGATTCCAGTCCATTAAGTTAAGCCTGGAGGATTTCCTGTGACGCCCCATTTCGTATTAGATTTTTCCACTGGAGAAATATCCTGATTCTCTTCTCATAGTCTCCAACGCTATCTGACCATATTGTCTCTATTCACGTAAGAAAAAAACACACGCACACCAATAGACAACCGGTGTCATTTGTGCTTGGTGTCGATGTACTGTTAATGAGCATTCCTCAGTGTTGTGTTAATGATCTGATGATATGGAAGTTTTTTGTAAAAAGTATCTTGGGTTCTAGAAGTATATAAAAAAACATTTCTCTGTGAGCGTTCTTTTTATTTTTCTCTCTCTCTCTCTCTCTCTCTCTCTCTCTCTCTCTCTCTCTCTATATATATATATATATATAATATATATATAATATATATATATATATTATATATAGATATATATATATACATATATATATTTATATATACACGTATACATATTGTTTCCCTATGGTATCAACCCCTCTTGAATAAATTAAATATATATATATATATATATATATATATATATATATATATATATATATATATATATATATATATAATCGGACGTTACTTCAAGAGGGGTTGACACCATAAGGAAGTAATAACACTCAAAAAAACGTTTTTCTTTTTTTATTTCATATCCAGAGTCTAAGATACTTCATACAGAAAACGTCCATATTATCACATCATTAATATACCTCTGAGGAATGCTCATCAACTGTGCATCGAGACTCCAAGCAAAAATTACACCGGTTGCTTATTTCTTCTAGTGTTCTCACACGCTTAAGAAAAATGACGAGCCTTCCAAGCCCATTTACTAATCCCTTTCTATGGCACCCACCCACACGCCTTCAGCCGATGAATGGGGAAAACGAAGCTGGAACTAGCGTACATAAGAACAAAACAGAATATAGGATGTAAGCCAAAGGCCAATCGCTGGGACCTATGGAGTCGTTCAGCGATGAAAGGCAATTTGAGAGTCGAATGGTTCAAAATGTGTAATAGAGGAAAACCTCGCAGTTGCACTATGAAACAATTGCTAGGAGAGCGTGGAAAGTAAGATAAAAAGAAAGAGCATGAATGGAGGTATATTAAAAGGAATGGATAGGGTTGCACATACGGGTTGAAGGGACGCTGCAAAGAACCATAAGTAATGTCCACAGTGCACCGTATGTGGTGCATTGACAGCGCTAGCATCATAAGGATAATACACATAAGCAAGTCTGGCTTTAGGTGGCATTGTTGTCCATAGTCAACTAAGGCTGTGAGGACAGCAGCAAGGAACACTGTCAGTGCCTTCACAGGAGCCAAGGAGTGCAGACACCCTAGAAAAGGCAATGATCTTGCTGTTTGACAATGAAATTATTATAAATAACTAAGATAGTGGTGTACACCAGCAAAGTAATTCCGATAATAGCTGTATATCAATAAATAGCAGTTTTAATTATGGATTTTTAATTTTGTAAAATGTGAAACGATGTATACTCCAGAACGTGTAGGTACAAAGAAATGATAGAGTTTTAAAGACAAGTCCCGGTCCCAGCCTGAACGCTGGAAGGCATATGAAATTATGAATGAACAATGACGTTGGGGTAGAATACCAACGGGTTGGAAGAAAAAATAGGGTTCGCCCACAAAATTTAGTAGACGACTCGGCCAAACAACCAGCCAAAACATTCGTTACGCTCTGCTCTAGGAGCAAGAGCCCGTGCCAGCACACGGCTGGCTTAATCTTCAACAACAATAACAACAACACAACATTGTTGTTGTTGGTCTCACACGAAGTTCGGAATCATGCGTTGAACGACGTAGGATCGTGTTCAGGGCCCTTTTAACATCATGTGCAAAGAGAGGAATGTGTTTGTCTACTTATTCAAGATAAAGTCGTCAATCATAGTCATGAATGGGCGGGGCATATGACTTCACAATCTCACTGCTCACGTGATGATATAGTTGCCAGTAGTCGCTTAGGTAGAACTAACAGTTATTTTTCAATATATAAATCCATTTTAAGGGTGTATGCTCTTGCAAAAAATGTAGGTGTAAGAGTTGTTGAGTTATCTGATGTATAGTGATATGTAATCTCGGCTTCCATATGTAATTTTTTCAGAATTTCTAAAACCAATAGAGCTGCCGACTAGTCTTTTACGGCCCTAAGCAGACGCTGCCGTCCTCCACCGTAGCCATTAAAGCAAACTCGATTTCTTCCCAAAAAAAAAAAAAAAAACGTTGGTTATTCATCGTAAATTGCTTTTTTTTCTCAAATTTATTATTTAACAATATTTTTATTAGTTATAAATTATTATAAAGCCTTTTCGCGGGAAAACTCAGACTCGTAGCTTTAATGTGAAGAAAAATGTCGAACAATTTACACTTAAAGGACATTTCTTTGTGCCAAATAAATGTTAAAATATTGTATATAGAATTCAAGACTTTGTGACAATAAATTTATACACAAAGACGATTTAGATAAAAATAAAAAAAGTTGGGATTAGATTGCTAGTGATATTTAGTAATGATTTCTTCACGTAACAGTGGGTGGAGTTAATGACGCTACCAATATGAAATTTCCCGCTTTAAAAGCTTCTTCGAGTTCCTCTTCTTTATGCGCTGCTGTCAGCAAAGTTTTGAGACGGGGTTTTGAGTCCGGCAGAGAGGGATGGGTCCGCTGGGTTGGTTGGACGGGATGTAATTTCCTAGACTTAAATTTTCATCAAAATTAGCCTTCTTGTTCATCCGTGCTCTTTTAAGATAGTTACTAGATATTTTCCTAACATTGCTTAATTAAACCTACTTTGCATATAGAGTAACGACATATATAGAGAGGAATATAACTAATTAAAGATAATACGCGGTCATGTAATTTAAGATCCTGCATATTGGCCTTATTATCCTGAATGTATATTCTGGAAAAATATGTGGTTTTGTATGATAGTGTATATATATGTGTGTGTGTGTGTGTGTGTGTGTGTGTGTGAGGGTGTGAGTGTGTGTGTATTGTGATGAAGTGCCAAGTATCTGGTTACTACACTTACCAATAATTAATTGTTACCTCGCCACAGCCAGACAGACACCTGAACCTTCATCACAGGTAAAATACGACTGAATACTCTAAAAGGCAACAGCGATCCCTTAAACAATTATCAGTATTGCAGAAAATCAGACTAATTTCATTAAAACAGGTGTGATCTCATATGTAATTAAAGTAAATAAAGGGCATCACTCAATCAACAACTTTAAAAGTCTAAGTATTTCCCTGATTTCAAAAGTCTAAGTACTTCCCTGGTTCTAGCTCACTTCAACTAAATTTTAGGAAAACAGCTCAGGTACCACTCTATGTTTCTACCTAAACATAAATATACTGGTGAAAAAAAAACACATAAAAATTTATTATTAAACTCACAATTTATAAGTGAAATTCACAATCTCAGGGGAATTTACTGTTACTTGAAACCAACACAAAGTTTAATTAATTCTTGAATTGATGAAGTAAGATTAAATCAAAATTAATTTGTCGCAAACATCAAGAAAATTAATTCAATCGAAATTCAAAAGTGTTTGGCAATAACTAAAATTTGGAAATTAATTCACAAATGCTAAACAACACTAAAAACTTGAAAAGAATTCTAAGTAAGTGCAAATCAATTCACAGTGTTAAATTCAATTAAATGTGCAACGATTAATTAATAAAAACAATTAAGTCAATCAAATTGTGAATGTAAATGAAACACAGGAAAATGTGGAAATTACAAAAATTGCAAAAAGCATTAATCACACAAAAAACACTTCAATAAGAAAAATGGACAGATGCACAAAAAATCATTTCAAATGAAACAAACACAAGACATAAAAATGTGCAAAGTGTAAAAATTGTAATTGTTTCAAGAAACCAATGTAACTATTAGTTGCAACTAATAAACCTTGTAATAACACATTACCTTGGTACCAGTTTTCTGCTGCAGCTAGTTCCACACAATATTTCAAAAAAGAAAAGGTGCCGTTACACACTTGTACAATGTTTGTTCAGATTCCACAATAAGCACTACATAATACGAAATTAACTTTTAAGAAATATCAAATCTGAAATTTATATGAGTGACCAACAACTACGTACTATATCTTTACGTTAATTGCAAAATCAAATATGGCGAGAGAGAGAGAGAGAGAGAGAGAGAGAGAGAGAGAGAGAGAGAGAGAGATCCAAATGCAATGAGGTCTTAAGTCGGAATGAAATTTCCTTTCGTACGGTAGCTAAGCAGTGGATTTCGTCTCACAAAATGTTTTGAGAGAGAGAGAGAGAGAGAGAGAGAGAGAGAGAGAGAGAGAGAGAGAGAGAGAGAGAAAACGGGTTACAAGGAGTTACGAGGATTAGGATGTCTCAAAGACTTAATAATCCATCCGAGGAGACACCATATGCTCACTTATCTCTAGGAGAGAGAGAGAGAGAGAGAGAGAGAGAGAGAGAGATAAGCTCTGGTAATGTTAAGGTAAATTTTTAGAGTGTGAGAGAGAGAGAGAGAGAGAGAGAGAAGGGCGGGTTTGAATGTGGGTTAAAGGAAGGAAGCGAAATGGTGATGATAAACGAAAAGCTAATAAATGCCTCTTGGACAACCTACTAAAATCCTATTATGTATAAATGTCATTTCACAAACCTCCAAAAATATTCCAGCTTGCGAAAAGGTAATGGCACTGAGCAAGCAACGCTGCATTGTTATTAGAAGTCAGATTACCATTACAATGAGTTTCCCGTGTTTGCTCTTTAGTGTTAATAGGATTATACCCCCTGCTAACTTGTAAATAAGCACCTTTTCTGATTAAGAAATAACGCTGAAAATAGTCCCAATTTATACAGTATTGCTACTTGACCTTTTTTATTCTGATGCTACTGCCATCTATCCCAGATTATGGAAAGTACAGAGCCACAAAGACGAGTACAGAACAATGAGTCTGATCGAAATCTCACTTTATGTTTTAACGTTTGCTCGTTCTTGAAACGAATAAAAAAGCACTTTCTCCTTGTCAAAAATTGCATCATAAGGAAGCGCGAGTGTCAAAATAAAACCAAATAATCAGGCAATGAAAATGTGAATTAAATTCACTTTCATTTTCATATGTTATGACAGAGATGCACGGAAGTGAAGCAAATTCAAAACAAATCATATCGTTCATAAAAATAATGTAACTAGGTAGACCCGGCATTTGTCAATATCAAACCGGGAAAGGTCATGGTGAAAACAGAATTAAAATCGGACCATTGGTTGGGTAAAGGGGGTTTGTGGGAAGGGGGTGAATTGTAAAAATTACCGAAAGCAACAGATATTAGTTTCTAATTCATAGTTTTCGAGGTCACTGAGTGGAATAGCAACACTCCCAGTGCCTTTTAAGTCCAAGTTCAGCTACAATAGAGAAGCAGGTGGCAATGGGGTTACGCAAAAATTACAGAAAACGATAGATATTAGTGTTTAGTCCATAGTTTTTGAGGTTGCTGAAATGAATAGTGACACTCCTGAAGCCCAAGTTCAGCCTTAATGGGAAGCGGGGTGAAAAGGGGTGGGAAGATGGCAACATGTAAAAATGACCAAAAAATACAAATACTGGAGTCTAATCCATAGTTTTCGAGGTTGCTGAGATGAATAAAGGCACTACTGATGTCAATTCAAGTCTGCTCATCCCAGATATGAATGGGGGCAGAGAAGCAGTGACATGTGAAATGTTAAAGATGCTGGACAATATAACTTAAGGAACTATTTTAACAGGAATGAGAGAGAGAGAGAGAGAGAGAGAGAGAGAGAGAGAGAGAGAGAGAGAGAGAGTTTATCGGTTGTCATTCTGAGATTACCCAGGCACTGGCAGGTTGGTCAGCTAATATATATATATATATATATATTATATATATATATATATATATATATATATATATATATATATGTATATACATATGTATATTATACCATATATATAACATATATTATAATATATGATATATATATATATATATATATATACTTATATATATATATATATATATATATATATACTAATATTATATATACTATATATATATATATATATATATATATTATATATATATAATATATATATATATATATATATAATATATATATATATATATATATATATATATATATATATATATATATATAAAGAGAGAGAGACAGAGAGACAGAGACAGAGACAGAGAAAGAGAGAGAGAGACCTTTACCTTACCTTACAGACCTTACATCTTGTTCGGGGTTGCCCCAGGTCCCTCAGTGTGAGGCACCTCTAATGTCTACCAGAGAGTTGCTAGATACATCTTCCGGTATATTTTGCAT
The DNA here is from genome assembly GCF_015104395.2 of Macrobrachium nipponense. Classification (NCBI taxonomy): domain Eukaryota; kingdom Metazoa; phylum Arthropoda; class Malacostraca; order Decapoda; family Palaemonidae; genus Macrobrachium; species Macrobrachium nipponense. Next base: position 39,535,467 of record NC_087204.1, read on the forward strand.
CTTCCAATCTTGGATGGTCTGGGATGCAGTTTAGATATTTGTCGAGCTTATCTTAAACACATCTACGCTCACTCCTGATATATTCCTCTAGATGAGCTGGCAACGCATTGAATAGACGCTGCATTATCGATGCTGGTGCGTAGTGGATTAATGTCCTGTGTGCTTTCCTTATTTTTCCTGGTATAGTTTTGGGCACTATTAATCTACCTCTGCTTGGATTGTAGTCTTTCCCAGTAGTCAAGGTCTTTAACTTCTATTCTAGCTGTAAAGGACCTTTGTACACTCTCTATTTGTGCAATATCCTTTTGATAGTGTGGGTATCATATCATATTGCAATATTCAAGTGGACTACGAACATATGTTTTATAAAGCATAATCATGTGTTCAGCTTTTCTTGTTTTGAAGTGCCGTAACAACATTCCCATTTTTGCTTTACATTTTGCCAACAGAATTGCTATTTGATCATTGCATAACATGTTCCTATTCATCATCACACCCAAGGTCTTTAACTGCTTCCTTATTTGTGATTGTCTCATTATTAGGTCCCCTATATGCATATAGCTTTCTTTCTCTGTCTCCATAATTTATTGATTCAAATTTATCAGAGTTAAATACCATCCTATTTACCTCTGCCCAATCATATACTTTGTTAAGGTCTCTTTGTAGAGTGTTCCTATCTTCATCACAAGTAATTTCTCTACTTATTCTTGTGTCATCTGCGAAACTACTCACTACCGAATCCTTAACATTACTGTCTGTCTTCAATCATAATAACAAACAGTATTGCAGATAACACCGTACCTTGCGGCACACGGATATATTACCTTGGCTTCATCCGATTTCTCGTAGTTTGCAATAACTATCTGTTTTTCTGTTGTGTAAAATTCTTTTAACCATCTTCCTACTTTATCCACGATATTGTGTTTTCTAATTTTCTTCGTAATATATTATGGTCTACTTTGTCAAAAGCTTTTGCAAAGTCTAATAAAACCACATCTGTTTCATTTCCGCGTTTTCATATTTTTGAATATGTTTCTCACGGTGGACTAACAGTTGGGTTTGTGTACTTTTTCCGGGTACGAAACCATGTTGTCCTTTATTAAAACAAATTATTTTTTATTAAATGTTTCATAATATTTTTCTTCATTACACTTTCATACACATTTCATAATATGTGATGTTAGACTCACAGGCCTATAATTACTTGCCTCTAGTCCTGATCCACTTTTGAAAGTAGGGGTAATATATGCTAATTTGTGCTCATCATAAATCTTGCCTGTATCTTACACTTTGTCTTAATAATATTGCAAGTGGCTTTGCGATAGAATGAACTACTTTCTTTAACAAAATAGCAGGCGCTCCATCAGGCCCTGCAGCAGCTCCATTTTTAATTTCATTAAATAGCCTGCACAATATCAGCTTCAATTAATATCTATGTCAGCTAAATATTCACTATTTTCATCCCTTACTTCTATATCATTATCTTCATTATCTCTATTCTAGGGGTGAATTCTCTCTTATATCGTTCTGCTAATATGTTGGAAATTTCCTTTTTTTCATTCGTTAATCTCCCTTCAATTCTTAGAGGGCCTATTCTATTCTTCTTTTTATTCATCTTCTTCGCATATGAGTATAATAGTTTTGGGTTGGGATTTTGCTTGATATTTAATAGGGTTTTTTCTTCCAAATCCCATTTTTTCATTTTCTTTTTGATTGGTATAATCTTTTGTTCTGCATTTTCTATCTTTACTTTTTAGTTCTATAACTTTCCATGCATTTTTTTCTTTTGCAGACCTTTTTTCCATTTTCTGATTTTCTGGAACAAGATCCTTCTGTCTCTTGGTATGCATGACTGATGTTTACTTTTCTTCTTCGGTATATATATATATATATATATATATATATATATATATATATATATATATATATATATATATATATATAGAGAGAGAGAGAGAGAGAGAGAGAGAGAGAGAGAGAGAGAGAGAGAGAGAGAGAGAGAGAGAAAATACTTTCGCCATTTGGAGTCTTAACAAAGAGAGGGACTTTTTAATTTATTCCTGATATTGATTCGTTTCATGGCAACCATGGTATTTTCTAAAAATACAAACGTTAAAAGAAAAAGCTATTAGTCTCCATTTCCAATGGTTGAGAAAAATAAACCAGCATTTTCTAGTCTTTCCTGTAGCCTTACGATGCTGACTTACTTATATAATTCGCAGAGGTAATTACGCTAATGAATATCTGTAATTTGGCGGTACTAGAGCAATTCATGGAAAATTTCAAGTAGATTAAGCTGTTGAAATTGCTCGAGTAATTATTAGCATTAGTTTCAGTGGGGCATACACGTATTATATATATATATATATATATATATATATATATATATATATATATATATATATATATATATATATATATCTGTGTGCGTGAGTGAATTTTAACACATTAGCGTGAATCATAAACAAGCATTAAGCTACAAATGTCCTTTAATATCCAACTCTCTCTACCTCGAAAATAATATATTCTCATATGTTAGATAATACGTTCGTCGCCTCGTGGGATCGAACTAGCGCCTGTGGATCCCACGAGACGACGAACTCATTGTCAACTAAAAAATTCGCTTTCGGCTAACATATTATATGAAAATATATAGTTTCCAAGGTAGAGTGAATTGGAATTAAAGGACATTTGTAGCTTAATGCACACGCACACACACACCCACACACACACACACACACACACACACACACACACACACACACACACACACACACATATATATATATATATATATATATATATATATATATATATATATATATATATATATATATATAAACGTGTATGCCCCCACTAAACTAAGCTAATATTACTCGAGAATTTTCAACAGCTATCTATATTTTCCTGATTGCTCTAGTACGCCATACAGATATTCATTAGCGTAATACTTGCGAATTATATAGTAGTCAGCGTGCACACTCACAAAAACAACACACACACACACACACACACACAACATATAAAATATATATATATATATATATATATATATATATATTATATATATATATATATATATATATATATATATGTGTGTGGTGTGTGTGTGTGTGTGTGTGTGTTTGTGAGTGTGCACGCGCGCGCATTTGCCCCTGTAGTTAATGTCAATAACTGATCGAGCAATTGAAACACTTTAATTGACTTCCAAGAACAGGCAATTGAAAGTTTCTCTCAAGTGCTCTAGTAGGGCAAATTACAGAGATTCATTAGCGCAGTTACCACTGCGAAATCTCCAGCTAGTAAGTCAGCATCCTAAGGATTCAAGGATCGTTAGATAGTTATAATGCAAGATTTTCTCAACCAGTGGTACGTCGTATTTAAAAAATTCCTTGACTGAGATGAACGAATTTGAAATAAGGAGTAATTTAAGATGCCGCTGTTTTCTTTTCGTAAGACTTTATAAATGGTACACGTATCAAATTTTCACATCACGATGATAACTATAGTGGCTTAGGGTATATGACTAATTTAATTCTAATTTTCCAAATTCGGTTCGGAAATGATTTAGTAGAGTCGATTCTTTAATCGAAAAAGAAAATAAAATAAAATAAGATAAATAAATAAATAAATAAAAAAGTACCTTATTTTTTAATTTAATCTTTGTAGCATTTGTGCATTACCTCTGATAGCCTCTACATACCCATTGCGTTCGTCTTCAGTATTCTGTTTTTAAATGACCTTCTCTCCCTTCTTTCCATCCTCCGAATTTCTTGCATCATACCCAGATTCGCTCTACTGCCTGTGCATAAAAAGACAAGCACCACCTCATTTTAATTAGCACATTCGTCACTGGTACTGACAACAAGCGCAATACGTAATGTTCCAGGTTCAGTCCTTTTTATATCTAGTCTTCCATTTGACTTTTCTAAATAATCCGGTTAAATATCACTTCAGGATTTTTATTATCGCCATCAGAAATGGCCTTAACTCATACTAACAGGAACTTTTCTTTCTTGGAACACAGCTAATTTCTTGCTCTGTTGACAATAACTTTCCTGCAAACAAAGACCATATTAGGAGTCGATCGTTATTTTCCATCGATTGCAGCCTTTAATAATCTTTCCGAAAAATACTTTTAATACCAGCTTCTGCATGCATACAGTCTTCCCCATATACTAGTCCTATATTCACACAAAGATACCCGTTTAGCTCCCTCTGTTCAGTTACTATTCATTAGCTCTCCTACTTTTGTACAATTTTGCTAGTTTTGTTGGGCAACAATAGCTCTTACAAAGATTGTAAAATTGCGAAAGAAAAGTTTTCCAGTATATACAGGCAAAGTTTTCGAAGACTCCCCAAAATTACTAAAATTATGAGGAATCATTTAAGTTAGTCTGAAACATCTAAAATCCATTCGGTAATACTCTCGTCTGGCGGGGAAATACGCCTATAGAATTGTACCGTCTCTCAAATCCCTCGTTCGTGACAGTACATTGTTTAGAAAAAGTGCTGGACAAAGAGCTCCGTCCTGCATGGAGAGTAGTAGACATCTCTCAGACAGAAGCAATGGCCAACTGAATTAAAGTGACAGTGGAGGGATGGACTAAGAATACGGGCGAATGCGAGGATTAATGATAGGATATACACTATAGTCTTGTTGGCAGATTTGCAACGCTATTTCGGATTAGAATTTTACTATAATCATAATGATAATAACTACACCCGGAAATACACGTTTTATACACAGAGATAATAGCAGCAGACGCCGACACAAAATGGAGGCACATCCAATAAAAGTAAGCAAGTCTGCAAATCAAGTCGTTTACAGCCCCGCCCTGGGAATTTGTTAACAAATACTCAGAAACAGGATCTCCATTGTAACGTCTTGGAGCTTTAAACAGAGAAGTTGTAAGACATTCGGATCCATCCTCATCACATCTTAAGCTCCGCAAATGAGCAGGATTAATGCAAAGCCTTCGGGAAACCCGTTCCGCATGGCCGTTCCCTCCCTCCCTCCCTCCTCCCTCCTCGCAATTAGAATTTGGGCGAACGCCAAAGCTTCTGTCGGCAAAGCCTCGGCATGTTCAGGTTTTTCCTTACGGTACGATTTTACTATTTTACCCTGGAACTTTCTCGAGAGAGCAAATGTGCGAATGGAAACGCCCTCTCGCGTGATTGTTCATCACGGAGATTACTTTCTTTCATTGCAGACAATTTTATCGTACTATTGCTGTATTAATCTTGCTGTAGATGATCGATTTATTAGCGTACTTCTCCTGTATTAATCTTGCTGCAGATGATCGATTCATTAGCGTTCTACTACTGTATTAATCTTGCTGTGGATGATCGATTTATTAGAGTACTACTACTGTATTAATCCTGCTTTAGATGATCGATTTATTAGCGTTCTACTACTGTATTAAGCTTGCTGTGGATGATCGATTTATTAGAGTACTACTCCTGTATTAATCTTGCTGTAGATCATCGATTTATTAGCGTTCTACTACTGTATTAATCCTGCTGTAGATGGTCGATTTATTAGCAGAAACATTAAGTTGCAGGAGTATTTACTTCATTTCCGTTTGCTGCCTAATTATAAAAAAAATATGGAAACTTCCATAATAATGACTATGTCATAAAATGATACAATGAAAGGTGAAAAGCTATGTATTATGTTTTACCTAAAAAGCGGGCTGGAAGGATTGATTACTGGCTCAGATCCAAATCCAGATTATAATCACACAGTTATGCATTTTCTTTTCAAATATTACGAGGTATAAATAAGAGAGAACTAAAAGATATGTACATGTTAAAAGTAGGAAAAAGAAGAAATAAAATATCAAAAGAATTTTTGCAAGCGTCGACGAAAGACATTACGCTACATTTTAAATATGCATAAAAATACATCATCAGTAACTTGAGCTTCCCTTATTGTAAAGCATCATACACCAATCGCGCTGTGCCAGCGTTAATTACAATCATAACGTGTGCCAAGCACAACCATATATGACCTTATTAATACATTACTGGAGTCCTCTACGTAAAGAACATAACTGACCTTTTTTTTTAATGGAATAAATTGATTGAAAACAAACAACTTTCAAATAACGATAACACAACGCAACGACATTAAATTTATTATAAGTTGAAGTTAATTCCACGTACATTACACCTATGTTACAGCTTTTGAAGTGAATTTACATTAGTGAGATATTTGCAAAAATGGGTGGGTAAGTCCTATTTCGGGGCTCAAGTTCTCCCATTTGTATACTAAAATGTATTTTATCATGCTTTTATGGCGTAGCATTCCCAAGATATTGTTCGCGTTGTTAACTAATGCGTTTTACAATGTGGTAAGGTAATGATAAAAAAATCTACAAAACCTACCCACACGCTTCAGTTTTTTTGTATTGCAAAAATTTCAAAATTTTCTCAAACAAAATATTGTCAAACACACATTCATCAAATATCAATAAACTTTATATAACACGTCATAGAATATGTTGGTAAAAATAAACCAATATACTCGTGAATAATGATTACTCTACAGAGAATGACTATCATGAAAAAAAAATGCAAAAGTATCATTTAAATTGATAATGTCACAAATAGTTGTTCATAAGCATCAAGCAAGATAGAGTATTTAACCCTTATACGATGTTCCAACAAGCCTCCCGTTAACAAGAGGAAAATCTTGGTACATTATTTTCACTTC
>NC_087204.1:39544684-39569684 GCF_015104395.2 Macrobrachium nipponense
AATACTTGTCACCCAATAATTATCCCATTCTCTCTAGTTTTAGTTTTAGAGAAAACGGGCTATGATGTTAGAGGGACAACATGGTCAAGTTGTGATTTTCCCGGGTTTCTTCTAAGTCCAACAATGAATTTGTTTTGTTGTTTTTTCATAACCTACTTTTTTAAAAATATAATGTTTATTTCTCAAAGAAGGCTGAACCAGTGTATTATTACTACATATAGTTATTTTGTCGTTGGAAAACCAACTTTTGAATGCAATTTTTTCTTCATATTTTTGAAAAGGAATGACTAAAAAGAAAAGGAAAAGAACTTAGATATCGAATTTTTAAATATACCACCGAGGTAATTTCCATTATTAGTTGTAGAATAAGCGATATTTGGAGCGAATCCCGTAAATCGTAGTGTAGAAACAGTCATTTACTATACAATAGGGCCTAATGGCATAGGTGCTCTCCTTAGTCTTCACTTTTAATTTCTTGTATACTTTTGACAGGGGAAAGAGAAATCCTGTTTACTATTCAACTTAATTAATGATAACAATCAGAAAATCCGGAAGCTGTAACTTATTCCATTTTGGACCTTTTCTCTATATAAAATAAAAAGGAACTTCAAAGGTACTCCTTTATATCTGCATCACATTAATGAAATAGTTTCTTATGGTCTTGTTTGTTAGTGCAAAGTAATGAAACGATGAGTGTTCATATAATAATGAAAGAATATACTCATCCTTCACAATGTATTTCACCAAGTGATTATTACTTACCTAGCCTTGGTGAACTAGCGATATCTTTGTCAGTTTTACAGCTTCTCATCTGATACACGCACGCGCGCGCGCTCGCACGCAAACACACACACACACACACGAAGTGCCAAAATAAGCAAACTTCAACAGCTATCAGCTACCTGACAACAGGAACACATATCACTCATTGACAATGAACCCTTTCCAAACCTTCACTGAAATCCGTTTTTTTTTTTTTTTTTTTCTAAAATAATAATGAATCTTTATTGTTATGATTAAATTTTCAGGTAAGAATTACCGCTGTGAAATAATAACAATATTTTTCATATCCTTTGTACTCAAAAATTATCAGTGAACTTATATATTTGTTGTTGTATGGTGCTTTTTCGTTGCATGAAACCAATGGTTATGCAGCAACGGGACCAACGGCTTTACGTGACTTCCGAACCACGTCGAGAGTGAACTTATATCACCAGAAATACACATCTCTCGCTCCTCAATGGAATGGCCGAGAATCGAACCCGTGACCAACGAGGTGGGACGCCAACGCCATACCAACCACGCCACTGAGGCGCTCTGAACTTATATGATATTGACAAAATATTCAGTAAACCACTATTAACATTAACAGCTTTTCAACACAGCAATATAAATTGAACATTCTTTAAGACCTCTTGATTCTGGAGATATACAACCAGGAAAAGCAGTCACACGTGATCACCAAAACAACTTAATCAGCCATGAATGACTTATGGAGCTTTCTGCTGAAACTGCTCGGTTTGAAGCCGAGCCTACAGCAGTATTGAAACTATTGAGATAGACAGTCTATTCCGTAATGGCTTACCGTGGAAACCTGCAAGGTAGAGTAACCCTTTGGTGCCTACTCAGTCCTTAATTCTCAGATAGCTGGCTGTGCCAGCGAGCTACGCTCATCAGCTTTTGATCTGGACATCGCGTTTAATGAATAGCTCCTTCTCAAATACAAGGCAGCACTTCAGTGATGAATGGCACGGTGATTACCTTCGGTTTAAGGAATGCCAGAGTGAACTGCAATAAACGTGAGTGAAATTTTTATTATGAATTTCGAAGTGCGTTTTTATTTGATGTACAGATACCGAAATGGTCATAAATTACGACACTAAAGAATTATAGATTAGTTCTCTTTGGCAATGTACCGAAGCCTAAAACAGCCAGAGAACGTAGGATAAAGTTATTTACTTTCGTGACATCTTACCACTTAAAGACTTTGGAGAACTCATCGAAAAATTCCAACCGAACCCTTACACATCAGAACATTTAGTAAGAAAAAGGAATGGATGTTTGCATGAAATGTGTTCTACTCTTGCTAAAATGTTCATAAATGTTGAATCAAGACGTATTAGTAGGTTTCTTGTGAATTTTATAAACAAAACTCCATTGATTCAAATATCTCTGGCAACATTGTCCTCAGTCCAGTGGCATAATGGCCAAGCGTTTAGTCATGACTCATGAATTTAACATTCCATGATTAGTGGGTTATTGCAGCCCATTTCATCAATGATGAACTTGATATAATTAAGTGTTAGTCCTGGATATTTTGATGCTTTAGAACTGAGTACCTTGAAATCCCATGGTCAAAATTTGCCCTGCAAGACTCCTGCACTATTTCTAAAACAAAGTTTGTCTAAAAAATGTTCAAACTCTTCAGCCACACTTTTTTTAGCTATTTTATCCTACCAACTTCTAAACGCCAAACTCATTACTTACTTTATATTACCTAGATCCAATAATCTTCCTTTATTCATAAGGTAAGTACATATTGGCGCGGTCGTAAACAAATTTGATCATCATTGGGCCCTGGACGTAATGGGGACAGTTATTTCTATCTCTTCACAGCACAAGTAATGAATCTCAACATATGGTCATATTTTATAATGCTAGGAAAATGCATTTCCAGAAATGTGATCCTAAGAGGAAGAAATATTGCTGATGTGTTGAATTCACACGCACACACACGCACACACACATACAAACACATTATCCCAGAATACAGGCAAATGTCACTTTCTGGACATCCCTTCAAGAAAAAAAGCAAATTGGTGACACTTATACGTACGCACTCATGCACACACGGTCAGATACTCATTCATACACACACACACACACACACACACACATATATATATATTATATATATATATATATATATATTATATATAATATAATAGATATATTATTACACTATATATATATATATATATATATATATATATATATATATATTTACTTATACATATAAACACCCAAAAAATACATACATGTATAGGACATATTAAGAACTGTTGACTCATTATTAAGTATATTCTTAAAAACCTTGATTACACTGGTCTCTTAATACAAAAATTCATGCTTACACACGTAATGGAACGCCATTCAGCATTGAAATGATATATTAATGCCTTTATAATTTTCCTAACGAGGAGGGACTCATGTCATGCTGAATAAAAGAATTTATCACCCCAAAAGTCATATTAAATGTGACTTCAGACCGCGTCATTTTAGGGGTAATAGCTATGATAAACATCGATTAATTTTTATATACCTGTAAAAGTACGTTTAGTTTTGGTACGCAATTCATACAACCAATAACTACCATACATACATATAACATACATACCTACATACATATAGATAATATATAATACATAACATAATCACTACATACATTACATATATTAATAATAATTATATAGATATAGATTCATATATATATGATATATATATATATAGCTATCGAGATATATATAGATATATATATATGGACATAATATATAACATATATATTAAATTTTCTATAGAGATATATATATATTCAGATTATATATAGATATATGTTTATATATATTACAACAGATATATAAATTTATATATAGATATACACATATATATAATTTATAATATATATATATATATATATATTATATTCTATATATATATAATGTATATTGTGCTCTATTCTATTCAAGTAGAATCTAAAATGCATCTATCATGTATAAAAAATACCCCATATATTGTTCCTAGTCTTGAATCTTGTTATTGATTTCACCGGAAACTCGTGTACGCAAAAGTAAAGGGAGGTTTTGTTTTACAAGTGCATTTAGAAAGAGATTGATGAAAAAATTTCACACTCAAATGCTACTATTCATACGCATACAAGATTATAATATGAAGTCAATGTTGCAACACTTGTTAATATTGTCTGGCATATTCTTCCGCTTCAGTTCATCTCCAAAGGATACTCATTGATTTGTAGAGGATAACTTGAAAAATGTATTCGAATGTAGTTTACATACACATACACACACACACACACACACACACATATATATATATATATATATATATATATATATATATATATATATATATATATATATGAGAAAAACCTTTCTTGTAAGGCAGACTGAATGGAAAGTCATTTTACATATTTATGGCCAAACCTAAGCAGATATGCAGAAGGCGAATCGGAAGATTTTCTTTAACAATGTTGGTGAACGTTTGATTTTCAGATAGTCGTTTTCTCGTATTTCTTATTTTTGCTTGCTCGGGGAGTAAGCCTACAAACTACTTTGTTACTGTTGTTGTTGCTGTTCTTGTCGAGAGGGGTAGGAAAGGTCTATGAAGAGCTTAAAAAGGCCTGAAAAAGGTGTTTTACATTGTGTTAAAGATACAGGAATTTTATGATATAAGATATATTTATTAGAAAGAAAATAAAAAAAATACATAATGTGCTAAATTTATTAAAATGAAAATGTAAAAAAATAAATAATGTGTATGTTAAACAGTACAGAAAAATTATTTCTAGTAAAATATAACGTATTCATATCAATTATCGTTGATGAAACAAGGGTCTATTTGTCCGTAGATTTTAACACATTTTAATTTATTTGGTGTACTGAATTTAGGCTATGTTTCTTCTTTTATTATTTTGTGTTTCCACTTATAACAAAGTATATATGAACACATTTAGTCTGTCTTTTTTATTAGATCCTTATCAGTACGAGTAGTAATATGTATGAACATTACTTACAAAGACCACTTCACATTAAATTAGAAATATAATGTTTACAACTTATGAGTGAAAGGAAAATCTTGCACGCATCTCGAGTAAGCTGGAGGTCGGATGATGCTTTTTTATGCATTTAAATTTGAAAAAATGATAATTTAATGGTTAGAATTTCAGGAAACTATGTTGAGGAACTGTAAATAGTGATGACATCCACGAAACCTTTTAATCGACTACATGAAAGAAGCGTTTGTCATTTTGAAGGGTCCTTTAGTCTACCGACGCTCCCAGTAATTAAAGCAGACACTTCACCCAAACACCAGAAAAGCAACGTAAGACCAACAAGAACTTAACTTTACCAACGCAGCACAAAATCCCGTTGGCAAAAGAAAGTTAGTTACGAGAGTTTGCTAACCTCCTCCGAAAGTTTGTAATTTTCTTCCTCTTTATCATGTCGTTTTACAGACTCATACATAATATATCTATATATATGATATATATATATATATATATATATACTATATATATATATATATATATATATTATATATATATATATATTTATTATAAATATATGTATATATATATATATATATATATATATATATATATATATATATATATATATATATAATATATATATATATATATATATATATATATATATATATATACTATATATATATATATATGTGTGTGTGTGTGTGTGTGTGTATGTATGATATATATATATATATATATATATATATATATACATATATATATATATATTATATATATATATATATATATTTATATATATATATATATATATATATAATATATATATATATATATATATATATACATGTTGTTGAAGACTTGAAATATGTTGTTGAAGACTTCGTTACAGAAATAGTCCATCGAAAGCAAAAAATGCACTGAAAGGACTGGGTAAAATAAGTAGGATTATTGGGGACAAGATGAAAACAAAGAAATCGAAAACAGGACCTCACAATGCACTGCCCCAAGGCTATTCAAGATGAGCTATCAAATAGTGGAAAAACTTGTGGATATTCAAGAAAACACTAAATACATATCTATGCAAAAATACTTCAGAAAACGTTATGCAAGTATCTAAAATGAGTGTAAAATTATATATAGAATACTAGATATATATATATATATAGATATATATATATATATATATATATTATAAATTTTATATATATATATATATATATATATATATATATATATATAAATTTACACTCATTTTAGATACTTGCATAACGTTTTCTGAAGTATTTTTGCATAGATATGTCTTTAGTGTTTTCTTGAATATCCACAAGTTTTTCCACTATTTGATAGCTCATCTTGAATAACCTTGGGGCAGTGCATTGTGAGATCCTGTTTTCGATTTCTTTGTTTCATCTTGTCCCCAATAATCTACTTACTTTACCCAGTCCTTTCAGTGCATTTTTGCTTTCGATGGACTGTTTCTGTACGAAGTCTTCAACAACATATTTCAATTTTTCTATTTTTTAAGGTTAGTTACTTTAAAGAAAATATATTTTACAATAATTTCTTCTAATAATTGCTAAGAAGTGAGGCTCCTGCAGTTTGGGTGTGGCTCTCGTGGGAATTTATTCATTATTAATTTGACTCCCCTGGGAACTGAACCTTATAAATTCTTTCGTTAATAACCTGGAAGACAATTCTAGGGAATCTTAACGACCCAGACAAACCCTTGTCGAAATAACTTTCGTGTTCCTGAAACAAGTTAAGAAGCTGTGGTTTTTCTGGAGTACTGTCGATGAAGTGAAAAAAATCGAGAGAGAGAGAGAGAGAGAGAGAGAGAGAGAGGAAAAGGTTGAAGATTATGAAAGGTCAACATCAATTTGGCCCATATAATTATTTGTTCCTATAACACATCCCTTAAATCATTCTGAATACTTAGCATTTTACGAATGAAACATAAAAATGTAGATATCACCTTCTTCTGAGACTTACTTGAATTTCGTGAACATACGTACATACATATACACATACATCCATTTATAATTGCATTTACAAAACTGATCACGTGATTATATACTGTGCTTATAGACATGAATGTGAATATGAATGACGGGCGGTTGTCAAATGTACAACGTTGATTGCCGGTGTGTGGGATTAATTGCAGATTTGTGAGATGTGAGAAATGTTTCTGACCGTGGAAATTTATGAGTGGCAGCGAGGTTATTAGTCAGTCAAAGCTATGGCGTTGGTGGAATGAACACAAGCATGGATAACGGTTCGCAGTGAAGGTTTTTATTCTACGAGATACTGATACAATTTGTAGTAATGGAGTTTACGATTCGCTCATGAAGTTTAATGCTGGAGAGTTTATTTGATAGCTTTGTTGTTAATAGAAATATTCATTGAAAACAACAGGGTTAGGGGACGTGATTGTCTTTGTATAAACATAACTTGCTAATAATGCTGGTTATGGCTAGCGTTACAATTATTGCTCGTTTTCAGCGTGCATTCTCATTATTGGGAATGGGCTGTTCTTTTCCACAGTATTCTGCTTTTAATAAAACACAATTGGTTACCGGTACCACCAAAGCTGCTGGATACACTCAAGATTATTACAAAAGCTACCTATGTCGTAATCTAGCTTGAATATTTTTTTTTGTGATAAATAACAATATGGTACTTAGGGATGATGATATACATTATAATAGAATAAATATTATCATAGCAACAGTTATTATCTACAATACAATGAAGTAATGCCCTCGCTATTAATGGATAGGAACACACGCGCGCGCACACACACACACACACACACACACACACACACACACACACACACATATATATATATATATATATATATATATATATATATATATATATATATATATATTATATATATCGAGCTACAAATATCCTTTAATATCTAATTCGCTCTACCTCGGAATTCCGAGGTAGAGCAAATTAGATATTAAAGGATATTTGTGTAGCTCGATATATGTATATGAATCACGGTAATGTGATATGATTTATATAATGGCTACCGAGGACAAAGTGGGTTTATGCAGTCTCCAAAAACTACAAATACCTGAGTGCGACAGGTATTTGAGGTGGGAGGCGGCATAAAATTATATCCTCATCGCGGTGGCGGTGGGGTGGGCTGAGGCTTCACTGCCAGTCCTGGAATTGAAGATGTCGATGGTTCGTGCCCGTCGGCCGGCAATTCTATTATCGCCTAATAAATTCCCCTTTGGTTAAACATATATGAAAATATATTATTCCGAGGTAGAAGCGAATTAGATATTAAAGGATATTTGTAGCTCGATATATGTATATGAAATCCGCGGTAATGTGATATGACTTATATAATATTATATAATATATATATATATATATATCTATATATAGTATATATATATATATATATATAGATATATATATATCTAATATATATATATATTTAATATGATATATATATATATATATATATATAGTATCTATATATATATTATATATATATATATATATATATATAAACATATAATTAATATATATATAATATATATATCACAGTTTAAAAAAGTCCAATCTACCACGATCAACTGAAAGCAACCTACTACATGACTTACTGTTTAGATCAAGACAGGGGTAAACTATTGGTCACCGAAAACATCGCCCAACTTACAACCCTACCCAACCCCAAATGCGTCTGTCTGCTTGGCAGCTTCACTAATACCACAAGTTGCGAAAGAGCCCAACAGAGAGGGTGATATAAGGCTCATATTGTTAATTTGTATATACCTTTGCACTGAAGCAGTAAAACGATACTCTTGAATACAAGCACATCATTAAACAAGATTTCGCCTTTTCAAACTAATGAGACTTATTGCAACAGCTGATTTTTTCATTTGTTCTATTTTTTCATCTTCAACAAATGTGGATTTTCCGAATAGAGTCTAGGATCACTACACAAATGAATAGGGTAATTTAAACAGGGCGTCTTTGATAGTATCCCACATAGCAAATATGTTGATCGTCATTGGCCGCAAAAGTCTGGTTGTCTCGCCAACTTTCCTATGGCGATGGCCATCTCTATTATGCATATGAGAGAAAATAAATTCTGTTTCTGGGGGCAACCTTTACGTGTTCCATAGCCAATGGCCTTTAACATAACTCTCTCTCTCTCTCTCTCTCTCTCTCTCACTGCAATGTCAGTCGTGTGAAACAAGTTGTCTAGTTTTGGCAGTCTGTCTGTTTACATTTGTATACAGATGATAAGCGACCCTATTATAAATGTAATGTTATGATTATTTCTTTGGTAGTTCTGGTTAATTATCATATTACAACCCCCAACGTTTACGCTCCCCTTCCTTTATATGCATAGATATTAGCGCGCGCGAGCACACATACACACACACGTGTGTGTGAGTTGTGTGGGCGCGTGTGTATGTATGTGCATGTGTGTGTATTCTTATCATATGCCTATTGTCTTACAAGGATTGGCTCCATCATTGCGATGACTTAGCTAGCTCCATGCCCACCCAAATTTATGGTTACAACCTACGCAAGCGACAAACAGTTGTTTAGACCTGGCATGCCAGTAAGACATAATGATTCTTGTCAGCCCAAATCGTCCGGCTTGCTCGAGAATCGAGCCCAATCTCTTGGTGTTGATGGAAAATTACGAGCCCCTAGACGACGAGTATCCAAGTTTTGAAAACCACGAACTCGTATACACAGCAAAACTCAGTAGAGAAAGAAACAACTACATCCATTTAACATACCCACCATGCTTTGGTCCATGGTAACATTGGGATACATTATCTAAAGACGTTGGAATAGATCGTTATCTCTTATGAGAAGGAGATACTGACGAATGCCTGGGCAGAGCACTATATGTTATGGTAGAGAGAATGTTTTCAAAACACCTCTGAAAGGTCCACTTATTCGGAAGTGGGAGATTGCCTAGTCTGAGAGTTACCCCTCCGTCCCCTAACCCCAACAACCCGCCCCACATCGTGAGTTGGGTCATTATTTGTTAGGGCTATTGAAAGGAATGACGTCAGACCTGACTTGAGATACGCAATGTCAAACTGAGTCTAAATTGCACCCAGTGATGTGGGAGCTGAAATGACCAGTGGTTCTACACTCGGCGGAATATCTAGGAACGTTTGTAAGTTATTTTCGAATGTGCTCACTGGTCGATTGGTAAGGGTGAAATGCAGCAATGAGGATGTTTCATTAAATTCCATATAGAAGGGAAGCCGAAAGTTTGAACGCATGAATTTGTTCGCTCATTAATTTGGGTTATTGCTTTTCCTTTATTAGTATTTTTGAACAGGAGAAGATACTGGTTTTCTTCAGTTCCCATATTGTGTTCAATGGCATGGATTGGGCTTTTTTTTTTTTTTTTTTTTTTTTTTTTTTTTTCTTTTTTTTGGCAGATGGGACAAGGTTTTCTTGCAAAAAAAATAAGACGTTGGCTTGTTGAAATATACTAAGATTAGGCTAATAAATTAATTTTATTCTTTACATTTGTTACTTACTATTAATATGTAAAAAGGCCTCTACATGTTTATACATACAAACATACATACTCACACAATTATATATATATATATATATATATATATATATATATATATATATATATATATATATATATATATATATATGTATATATATATATATATGTGTGTGTGTGTGTGTGTGTGTGTGTGTGTGTGTGTGAGTGTGTGTTTGTGTTTAAAGAGGTAGTTCTCTTGACCACGAGTGAAATGTGGTTACTGAATGAAGCATCGAGAAAGTTCGCTATGTTGATGGGTTCAAGATGTCAAAAAATTTTACGTTTAGGAAATGGCATCATGCATTTATTGTTTTTAATGAGTTTTGCCTGCTTTAGGATATTTATGACATAATCATGAATAACAATTGATACCATACGTATTGAACATATCAATTAATAATCCTCCAATACAAAAAGGAAAAAATAAGTAGAAATGCGAATCCTTCTCTCTCTCTCTCTCTCTCTCTCTCTCTCTCTCTCTCTCTCTCTCTCTCTCTCTCTCTCCCTGTCATATTATTTTTTACAGGATGTGACGGAGCCTTAATTTTCGGGGGACTCATTTTTAATGCATACTAAATTCCCATTCCGCGGTAAGAACAGCGACAGGGAAACGCGGTTTCTCATTTTACTAGGGAACCCCGAGTGCTCGTTTTAAGCCTAGACCACCCACTCTATCTTCACAGGCATTTCATGATTGCATTAGAGCCTAAAGGGAAACCCTCTTCTTTGCATATATCATACCATGCATTAATTATTATACTCTAACACATGATCCCCAGGTCTTACCATATTGAGGTGAATAATTTGTCAGATGTGTCAGCAAAGTGGGAAATTATTTATTGGGCGACAAGGACTACAGAATAATGATATGGCATTTAAAGAAAGATTTGGGGTATTAAAGGTCAAATGAGCCCCCAAAAACTCCCAACTCGACAAGAAAAACAAGAAAAAAACGGTTTTCCACTTAATTTTTATTTGATCTATTTTTATTTTTATTTTCTTTACGCATTCTGCGTATTGGAGTATCCTTATTCACTAGCCAGTTGTGAAATTCCTTCATAAGTACACGGTGTCCGTCGAAAGTTCCTCAATGAGAGCTGCATGTTGGCGTTCAGTATAGCTTTCTTCAGTTTCATCTTTTTTTATATATATAAATAAAAGTTCAGTTTAAATCTAAAGGCTTCATTACATCAACAGGTGGAAGCTGCGTTCAGAAGCATCCACTTTAATTCTGTCAGATCTATTAGATTCAATAAATACATATTCCGTGCTTTTTATTAAAAAGTATACCTCAGGAGCTTGAGAACGAGTTCAGTCTCGTCCATTTTAATTCCCAGTCAGGTCTTTTAAAAACATTAAATATAAATTAAGTGCATGGACATTACAAGGTTAAGTTAGTGTTAGAGGACGCGGTCAGTCGTATCCACTGGGCAAGTTTCTCAATTTGCAGGTTGTAGGAAGTCTTCCAATCAAACTAATCATAACTTGGAGGAGGTCCAACTCCACTGATTCGAAGCGTTATTCCAACAACGAGAGAAATTCCTCTTGGGCACTGCAGAATACATTCAAGCGGAGATCTTGGTAGATTGCGCTCTTCTGATCGCATTTTAATACCGTCCCTCATAAAATATGTGGAAGATAATCTCGCAGTATTCACGATAGACTGTTACCGTGGTCAGATGGATAGATAGATGGACGTCCTGTATCTGAATCTTCCTAATTTTCTACATAACTTAATGACTCACAAAATTGTTCCATTTTTATGCTGTGTATATAACATTCCTATATTACTGTTACGGTATGATTAAGTCAAATACGAAATCTTATGCAGTAATAAAAATATCTAATAGGGACAAAAACGTTAATTTGGATTTAGTTCACTGCTATTACAGCGAAGTATTTGTAGGAGAAAAAAAAAAGAACAGAAAGAACTGATAACTTGGAGTATGTTTTCACCAAAGATACAATAGGGTACTTTATATAGTATCTTTGGTTTTCACCCAATAGATCATCTACCTTTTGTACCGACTTTTCACTGGTTCTCTCGTTTACGAATATAAAAACTTTGATTAGCCGGTTTGTTCGCTAGAGAAATACTGCTATGCTGTTCTCTCCATGAAATCTGTTTTATGCTCGGCAACGTCATATTAAATCTATGTGGAGATGACAAGAGTTCCCATCACATAACTTCCTTTCATGCTGAAATGCGCTTTGAAGAGTCGAAAACGTTACACTTTCGGGGATATCCTGGACGTTGACCCGTGCATTAAACGGTCTGCCAGAAGCTCATTTGGCGACAGGGATCCTAATGGTCATTTAACTAGCGTAACACAGGGTCAGAGTCATTTAAGTATTTTCCCAGTACGTGTTTAAACACTTCCAGCGCTCACAAGCATAGGAAGAAGGGTGGCCGTGCTGCTTTGTTAACTCAAATAATTATCATTTATGCGTTATATCCAGCGTAGCTCTCCCCTTACTAGGAACATCCTCTCGTTAAATAATCGTAGAATTTACAGCTTTGTTGAAATCCCTTACCTTTGAGGGGACAGCAAAGCATTTCCGCTTATGACATTACTATTATATGTTTGCAGCATTGCTCCTGTTCACGAATACTTATTCTTTATGGTCATAAAATTATTTTTAAATACACTTAATGTCATGCAAAAATCTCATAAATCTCTGATAATAACGGGGTTCTTACTTTAATTGATTTTATACCTGTAATCACAGTACACTCAAAGTCAATTATTTACTTATAAAAAAATGTTTAAGTATTGGTCCGTTAACGAGGCAGTTTTAGAGCTTCCAGTTCTCATATGGATTTTGACATTGATTACATCTTGATATATTCTTTGCTTTTCTTTTCATGCCGTTACAATTTTAATGGAACGGAATGGAATTTAGAATTTAGGCCAAAGGCCAAGCACTGGGAACTACATTTGAGGTCATTCAGCACTGAAGCGGAAAACTGACAGTAAGAAGGTTTGAAAGGTGTAACAGGAAGAAAACAATTGTTAGGATAGGGTGGACAGCAAACTGGGAGAAGAGAATATGAATGATGGTACAGTAAAAGGAATGAATGGGGTTCCAGTAGGGGCCGAAGGGACTCTGCGAACAACCTTAGTTAATGCCTACCGTGAGGGCACTACCCCCACCCTCCCTTACGGGTATTAGAATTTGGATAAAACTCAAATTCAGCCTTAATGACTACGATGCCTGAGGATACTTCAGACGACAGGCGTCGATCAAGTATAAGGTTTCCTTGTGTGTCCGTTTCAGTGTATTTTATAAAAGAATTTTCAGTGAATTTTGCAAAAGAGAAGCGAAGAAAATATCGAGATGTAATCAATGTCAAAAGCCATATGAGAACTGGAAGCTCTGAAACTGTTCCATTAACGGACCGTTACCCAACTTACCTGAAATAAGGAAAAATCGTGTATTATTTTTTCCTCTGTGTTTTGTCAAACAATGTTGTGCATATTGACAAATCGGAAGTCACTTCTTGGCTTCTCTTTGATTTAGTATTTAGTAAAAAAGTTTTATCATTGACATGGCAAGTTTAATCAAAAGGTAATTCAGTACTTTAAAAAGAAGACTTTTAAAAAGTGGGGAACGATTTTCATAAGACATGAAGGTCACATATTTTGAGAATAAATTATCATTTTATGTCGAAAACAAAGTAAATGGGAGAATATAACATTTACTTGCAAGAATTGCCTGGAAGTGCTATAAAAAAAGCAGATCACAATATTGATGAGCGGAAAAAGCATATTGTAATTAATAATGTATTAATTGCATTAAACAATTACACTTTTCAACGGAAAATACGACACAGCAAGACGCATTGATTTTATTTTTCCATTTTCCTTTCATCATGAAACTTCTGTTATCGTTACAGCTTCCTATATATATATAATAAAAACATCCCTCAGTACTTTAACAAGAAGTTAACTTCAGTACTTTAGAAAATTTTTAAAATTTATAACTTAAGATGCTTTTCACCTGCGTTAACCATATATTAAACCACGTCCCTTGACTTTAATGTTTGAGAATTTTTCATGTATGCGTTAAATCCTATATTTAACAATGTGCCTTAACTTCAGTATTTCAGGATTTTTTTATGTATAACTTAAAATTCTTTTCACCCGAGTTAAATCCTACATTTACCCACGTACCTCCAGACCTTTGTCCAAGGAAGTGTAGCAAACCATCACATTATAACATTTTTATACCATTGAATGGAAATTTCTTTCCACTAGGTCCATGTAACAAAAAATTTTTGCTCCGAATACATTTAATGGCGTTTGTGGTATTGTACGTGTTCATTTGTTCACTAGTATGGAGTCAGATTTCAGCTCGATGTCCCACGAATCGGCTGAAGGCCTGTCCACACGAGCAGGCCTGATTGGCGTGCACAGGGGTTGACGGGCAAATTCTGGCGGGCTTACCCGTGAATGTTGTCCACACGGGTGAGGCGATGGAGAGGTGGGCGTGCCCGACGATGCCAGTAGTGTGTTCAGTGCCGTACTATAAACATGGTGCCTACCGCAAAGAAGAAGATATTGTGTAACATAATTGCCTTGTGTGTGATGAAAAAGAAGAAAGAAGAGAATATGGTGCAAAGAATGGCTCAGTAAAAGAAATGTTTATGGCTACCATACGTCTGCCAGGGTCGAAGCTCAAGCCATCAGGCACCACCATGGTGATTTTGCTATAAGACCCATCGGGCAATTTGACGGTTTACCCGTCAAGTGTGCCCGTTAAAGTGCGTCATTACGTTCGAATAATGTCCGACGGACAAACATTGGCGAAGCAGGATGACGTCATAAGCGTTGAAACGGTGGAAGTAGATCTGGCACAAACAGTGGTACCAGATGAACTTTTATAACACTGTTTTTACTCTGCTCACAAGGCAAAGACTGGCAGATAATTGTTAATTGGTAACAATGTTTGTCCGTCGGACATTGTTCGACCGTGTGGAACAGTATGCAGACGACAACGCTGTCTGTGCTCAAACTGAAAATGATCAGCAAATTATACTGAATGCATTTGCAAATGCTTACTCTCGTCTTGGACTTTCCATCAACATCAGAAAAACCCAAGTATTATGTCAGCCACCCCAAACTGAAGCCATAAGAGTTGAGTTGCACCTACTATAGAAATTAATGGAGAAGCTCTAGAAACTGTAGACCGCTTCCCATACCTGGGCAGTCATCTGTCTTCAAATGCCAATATAGATGATGAAGTTCAATATCGTCTAAGATGTGCTAACTCAGCTTTTGGAAAACTAAGCAAGAAAATTTTTGATGATCATGACTTGCGTGTTAACACCAAAATAAAGGTATATCAGGCAATAGTCCTACCTACCCTTCTTTATGGTTCCGAAACCTGGCCAACTTACCGACGCCATGTTAAAGCCCTTGAGAAATTCCATCAGCGGTCCTTGCGAAAGTTCTTGAGAATAACTTGGGAAGACCGCCGCACTAATGTAAGTGTTCTTGAAGAGGCCGACTGCCTCAGTATTGAGGCCATTATAATAAAAAGCCAGTTGAGATGGGCAGGGCATGTTGTCAGAATGGCAGACAGCCGCCTTCCTAAGCAGCTCTTTTACTCAGAGCTAAGTGACAGGACTCGAAATGTTGGCAAACCAAGGAAGAGATTCAAAGACAGCTTAAAAGACAACTTAAAACTATGTGACATTAACTATAAAACATGGGAGACCGATGCAGTGGAGCGATCTTCTTGGAGAGTTAAAGTGAAAGATGGAATTAAAAATTATGAAGAGAACAGAAAGCAGCATCTGGAGAACCGTAGAGCTGCAAGACAAGCTCGTCAGGTCCATCCACAGCCTCCACTCCCACTTAACAACACATGCCCCAATTGTGAAAGAGTATGTGGCTCGAGAATTGGTCTCATTAGCCACATAAGAACCCATCAATAACCACATCCCAGAGCATTCATACTCGAATCGAGTGATAGCCATGATGATGATATACACATAATACGAGTATTACTGTGATTAAAAGTACTTAGCCCTTGCATTACTTCTGTGAAACTGATACTTGAATTTTTATGCAGGATATTTATAATTTTTTTTATTACTGAAATATCCAGGCTGCTATATGTGGCTGCTATACCTCAGTCTAGGACGGGGAATCTTTACCTTCTGTTGACTCCAGACCCCCAATGAATTACCCAATATGGGTCCATACCCCCTTTTCTTAAGTCCTGTTTGTTGAAAATTTAACGTAATATACTTAGTTTAATACATACTTTAGGTATGAATAGCCAGGAATAGAACATGCAAGAAAATCAAAAGGATTTATAGTTTTATATTGTTATTTATTTAAGAAAAAGTATCCATATATACATTGATATTAAAATCAAATATTTATAAATATCCAGAGATCGTGCCCCATACTCTCAGCGTGGGGTTCTCATACCCCAAAGGGATATGGATACCCCATGTTATGAACCCCTGGTCTAGGGGGTTAACTGCCTCTGTTATGCAAAGGTGTGCAGCCTGCAAGACAAATCCAAAATTTGTCCACAAAGAAGCGCTTCTGAGTGGATATATTTGCTATACTGTAGGCCTTCAAATTGTTTTGCTTGAAGAAGAGCCAGCGTCTATCTCCTCAGGTAAGGTTAGCGTTGTGCGTATTATAATTGGCACTGGCTTACTATACTGATTGGGATAAGACTCCTATTTTACTTTTCGCTTTCATGCAAATTAATCAGGTTGCGGAGTAAAGCCTTACTCCCCCCACCCATTACTCCTTCCTTTGTGTCCCCTGACCTCCATATCTGTCTCTTGTGGCTGGGCTTGAATACCCCTTATGTGATTTTATAATTAATCATAACATTTTTGCCCGTGATATTATGGTATATTGGACAGCCAATCACAAATACGGAAGCAAAACCAGCAACATGCATGTAATACGGCAGTGTTGTAAGCAAGGTATGAATTGCTAGAATAAATATTCTCTTTCCATCACTTGGAAAGATATTGACACAGCTTCCTAGAAATGAAACTATTTTAGTAAAATAAATTCTCTTTGATATTCGACGTGATGAAACCTGTCAGAAGCTACTCAGATATTTGTAAAAAGGTACAAATTATAGACATTAATCATCGGAAGAATTGTTGCGTAAACTCGCTAAAAATCAGTATTCCCCTTTTTTTCTGTAAAACAAAATAAAAAATATCTTGCAACCCCTGCAGGAAAGCGTAGTCGCTAACAAACAAGAATATTTAATCAGGTCATTATAGACATTTTTCACTTTCACAAATTCTCCATGACCGCTCAGGGGAAATTAAAAGTGATCAAATGCCGTAATAATTCTCAAGACTTATGAGAATGAAAATATTTCTACCACCATCATTTAGGTATTATCTTACTTCCACCTCAGAGCCTCGTCCGAACGAAAAAAAATGTAATCAACTTTCTTAAATCTCTGATGTTGGTGTCCTTCAATCGGCGTTTGTTTTCCAGTCTCAAATTAATGGTTGCTCAACTGTGCCCGAGATAAGGAAAGTAAAATGAATCCATTTATTATCAGGAGTCCCTGTTAAATTGTAGGTAACGATGCTCCCCAAAGAAAGTAGCACTCAAAAGTTCTTGGGTCACAGGCAAAGAAGGAGCAAAATTCAGGGGAATTATTAGTGTTGAATCAGGTATAAAATATAAATATTCTTATTATGGTTGTGTCAGACATATGAATACCATGTCATGTGATGGTATTAGTGTTCATAATTTTTCTCTCAGTGCGAGCTGCCATCATTATTCAGTTCTTGATAGCGAAACACACAAACATACGCAAGTAGGTAGGAAAAATTACCCCTTCTTTTGGGAATTAATGAAAGGTAAAAAAAAAAAAAAAAAAATACTAGCCATACTTAACCAACTTCAAGAAATGTAAATTCTAGGTCGTTGTTTTAATAAGTGAATTTATTAATTACCACCGGCAGATAAGTCTAATTGAAGTTATTATTTTTGTCCCGTTCAACCGGATCTGGTAGATAAAGCTCTGTTTCTTGAATCATGAGCTGTTCGACTGTTTTATAGTGAACTTTGTGAAAACCTCACTAATATGTCTTACGTACATAGTATGTTTGTCAGTACGCTGGAATCTTTTTCTTGATGTTACAAATAAAGTACTAAAGGAAATCTATTCGCTAAAGTAACTGACCTTCTTCTGCGCAGAAGAAAAAATACAAACACTAGAAATTAACATAACATACACAATGATGCTAGTCACTCAAGAATTCTATTAACTGTGCTCCCAATAAGTTAAGTGTATGACTTTATGCATATTGTCAATGCTTACAAATCAAATATGCTTTCATATACGACTCGAATCTATTAGTAAAGTATAAAACACCTATTTTCCACGATGTTTTCAATATATACATTGGATGAAGTACTGGGATATGTGTCTTAAACATCTGAGCTGTGGAACAGAGGTCCTAATAACAGTACATGCAGTTATAATAGTAAAACGTTCACAAACATTTAACTTCTAAAAGGAATAAAGCTCTAATTACTCTTGCGCACGTAAATTGTATTTCAAATGAATTTTTTAATCAAATGTAAAAACTAGAAATAGCGTTTTGTTCCTTCCAGACGTAAACATCAACATGCTCATTTGATATTTTCCTCGCAAAATTCTGCCGTGCCTAATTTCCGTTATATATGGTATAATATATTTATATATATATATATATTAATATATAATATAGATAATAATATAATATATATATATGTATATACATTATTATATATTTAATATTATATATAATATATAATATATATACACACACACACATATATATATATATATATATATATATATATATATATATATATATATATATATATACATATATATAATTTGTCAAAGCAAAACGTCATCCTCTGGTTCTCTTCCCTTGCATCTCATGATGATTGCGATGATAATTGTAATTATTACAATCTGTAATTTACATT
This sequence comes from Macrobrachium nipponense, assembly GCF_015104395.2. Lineage (NCBI taxonomy): Eukaryota > Metazoa > Arthropoda > Malacostraca > Decapoda > Palaemonidae > Macrobrachium > Macrobrachium nipponense. The sequence goes on from NC_087204.1 coordinate 39,564,024, forward strand.
TATATTTATGTGGACGTTCCATTAACACTCCATTTACTTTCCCAGACTAATAAACGTCGAAACGTTATATTTTAACACAAATGGCCAGGCTAATTAACGTATTTCTGTTACCACTATACGGGTATCGTTACAGGAATATATTGCCTAATGTGCAAATTCGTTCCCATGTTCATTTCGGGAGTACAAAATGCAGGATGTATGTATAGAGAGAGAGAGAGAGAGAGAGAGAGAGAGAGAGAGAGAGAGAGAGACAGACAGACAGACAGAGAGAGAGAGGAGAGAGAGAGAGAGAGAGAGAGAGACAGAGAGAGAGACAGAGGCAGAGAGAGAGAGAGAGAGAGAGAGAGAGAGAGAGAGAGAGAGAGAGATTGTATTTGCAGAAAGTTTGTCTTTGTTTTCGTACGCAGATGTTGATATATCTGTATTAACCTCATATATGAATATGTTTACTTTAAGTTTTCTCTCGAATCCCTTTCATGAACCATACTAATCTAGCTATTTTCAAGTAAATTAAATGGCCAATTTTCATTAAATTTCAAATGTATTTGATATAATTCCATTTGCACTGTCCTGCTGGAATCCTTGAATAATGAATAACCATGAGTTTCCCAAAACCTGTTTCCTCGTTGGCTAGGTTGTCCCAGGTCAGCTCTCATTGGCTACGAAGTTATATCATGGTGGTTTTACGGGCTGCAATCACAGAGGAAACGTAAACACTATCTACACGTTGCAGAATTACAGAACGTTCCTATCTTCGAGAGGAAACTCGGCGACCTTGAAGTGATTTGACTCCTGGACAATTAGCTGCCGATTTTATCTTTGCTTTATTATTCTCCTTCCTTAAGTTAGTAGGCTACAGGATAATTAATCCTATAGCCTACTAACTTTATGGTAATTCTAGGGATTCCTAAGCTTTTCTTTATGTTCTGTAAATATATGCTACGCAGTAATTACTATATATGGATGAACTGCGAGTGTTTATTGCACAACCACCACCAATATATGGGTGATAATACGGAATTATTTACAATATCTGATCAAATACTCCGAGACTTTTCGACGAAAAGAAAAAAACAAGCACATACAAATCATAAAATTATAGAGCGAATGGGACAGAAATACATTCTGAATTAGATGTATATATATAGTTATCTATCTATCTATCTGTCCATCTATCTATCTATCTATCTATCTATCTATCTGTATGTCCTATATATATATATATCTAATAGTTATAATATATATATATTATATATATATATAATAATATATTATATAATATAATATAGTTATATATATATAGATATATATATATATATATCATATATATATATATATATATATATATATATATATATATATATATATATATATATATATATATATATAGATATATATATATATATTACATCAGGAAAATCGTTGATAAAAATTCAGGAGTCCCAGGAAGACAGCAGTCTAAGAAGCATGCTTTATTTATTTGAGAAACGTTTCATGTTGCTTCAACACATCATCAGTCTGCAATAATTAAAATTTTACTTGATAAATTACAAGTTAAAAGTACAAATTATTACCAATAAAAAATTCAGCTAAAAAAATCATTTAAAACTTTAAAATAAAAACAAAACATGAGCGAGAAAGGCTACCTATTCAAGGAAAGGAAAAGAGCCAAGTGACCACAACAGTTCATACATGCCCAGACAACACTTAGGCCAGAGAGAGAGGAGACGAAGAAAATCCTGAAGCTTGTCCTTATAAAAATTGGAGGTTTCTTGAGTTATAAGGACAAGCTTCAGGATTTCATGAGATCCAACATAATATATAAATTTCAATGCCCAAGATGCCTTGGTAGTTACGTTGGATCCTCTCGAAGGCTGTTGCAGGTTCGTTATTATAGCCATCTAGGTCTTAGTTATAGGACTGGGTCAAGAATATCCAATCCCGAATTTTCAAATATAAGGACTCATGCATCCAAATGCAAAATTATTGTGGAAAAAAAAGCATTTTTCAATAATAGGCACTACTAAACAAACAGCCTACTTAACGACCCTTGAGTCTTTATTTATCAAGCACCTCTCTCCAGGCTTAAACTCTAATGTTTCTTCGTCTCCTCTCTCTCTGGGCATGTATGAACTGTTGTGGTCACTTGGCTCTTTTCCTTTCCTTGAATAGGTAGCCTTTCTCGCTCATGTTTTGTTTTTATTTTAAAGTTTTAAATTATTTTTTAGCTGAATTTTCATTGGTAATAATTTGTACTTTTAACTTGTAATTTATCAAGTAAAATTTTAATTATTGCAGACTGATGATGTGTTGAAGCAACATGAAACGTTTCTCAAATAAATAAAGCATGCTTCTTAGACTGCTGTCTTCCTGGGACTCCTGAATATTTTACCTATATATATACGTACCTATTATATATATATATAATATATATATATATATATATATATATAATATATATGTATATATATTAATTTATATATATATAATATATATAATATATATATATTATATATATATATATATATATAGATGGATATCCAAAATACACCTATGCGAAGTAATACCAATTAAAAATGGAAGGCCGAAGAAAAACCTTTTCCAATAAGGAATATCCATCAGGTAATGAAACTGGTATATCTGAGTTCAGTTTTGTCATCCTTTTGACAGGATTTAGGATAATGAAAGAAAATATGTGAGGTGGTATTTTATGCGTCCTTATAAAATACACGTCAAAAAAACAGTCTTCATAATTATTAAGACTACTATTGCAGAAACAAATCCACAGTTATGTATATGTGCATATATTTAAGGAGGATAAATCTGTACAGAAAGCTTTCGGGAAACACCTCGATTCCCAATTTGGGATTGAGAGGGGAAATCGAAGTTTCCCAAAAGCTTTCTGTACAGATTTATCTTTAAATATATGTATACATATACACAACTGTGGATTTGTTCTTCTATTTCGAGACTCATATCACCATGAGTAATTTTCAATACTACTGCTACTGCTGCTGCTACTACTATTATTATATTATTATACAAAGCATGAATGAAGGACGGTTCTGCGACGTTTCGTAATGACAGGCATTTTCTTTAAGGGTGTGACTGCGTTGGTATTATCAATAATAATGGTTATTTGACATTCAGGTAGCGTCGCCGTACACATATAAAAAGCACCTAGGTATATTTTAAGTCTCCATTCAATAACAAAGATCTTACTTCAGTTATTCTTATTTAGTTTTACGTAGAAAAAGGTAAATGAAAAGATTATTTATGATCATCCACCGGACCCATGCTTTCTTTAATGGAAACAATTTATTAGAGGCTTTTAAGACAAACGAGAAGCTGAGTACAAAAAAAAACTATACATATACAAAAGACTTAGGCATATTCTAAGCGTCTATTCAATAACAAAGATCTTATTTCAGTTATTCTTATTTAGCGTTACACAGATAAAGTCAAATTCAATTTCCTTTTCATAATCGTCCACGTTCTTTAATGGAAACTATTATAGGCTTTGTAAGAACAAAAAAGCAACTTTCAGGCTGCCTAGTCAACCACCGAAAAGAAATGCAGCCAATAGAGTAGAAAGAGTGTTCATATAAAACTGTGTAACTTTGTAAAACTCGCAGATGAAAAAAGGATATCAAAGATAGGAAACGAAAACAACCTTCGGAAATGCTCAACGAAAACAAGCAGCAGCTTTTGTGTAGCAAAGAAGCCTCGGATAAAGCGAGAGAGGATTGGGGAAAGGTAAATAAACCTGCTCAAAGATTATTGAAATCCTTCGACGGATCCGAGGGGATTTTGGCTTCCCCTGCTTTCAGGAGGAGAGATAGGGACAGTTTTAGGGATTTAGGCTTTTAGGGAAGGGATTGTGAGCATCGCTGTAGTCGATGACAGAGCTTAAAACTTTCGTAAAAGTACAGTAGAACTTATTATGTTATGGCGTAAGACCTTGCATCTATAGAATAAAATAGAGATAGATATTGTGAGCAACTGTACTACCTTTCCGTCCTCATGACGTCAAAAAACTCATGCAAGTTCATATTTGTATCAGTATACGGGCTGCTCTACGAGCAAGAGGCCGCACTGGCACAAGGTCAGTTTAATCTCAAACAACATATTTGTATCAGTACGCTTGCGTCTATGGAATAAAATAGAGATAAAAATTGTGAGTTACAGTCTACCTTATTACTTTAGCCATAAGACCTTGCATCTATGGAAACACGATGACATTACAAATAACCAAAAATGCAACGTTTAAGCCTGAAACTCCGAGAAGGGAAATTATGTACCAAAAAGAAAAAAAAAAAAACTTACGACGAGCTGCTGAGCAACAATTACCAGTATATATTACGTTCCCAGAACAATTAAATGGCCGTAACCATTCGTGGAATTTCCTGTTTGCGCTAACAGCATTATTTCACCCGATTTTGCGTTTGTTTTTCTCGTTCATTCCACCTCAAATAAATCTTTGTCTAAGGGGCTAACGCGTCCGTGCTAAAAGGAAGTGGGCGGATAAAAAAGATTTATCGCGGAATGTAAATATTTGCCGGTGAAAGAGGATAAATACGACCTTTCTTCCTTTCGTCCATAATTCTGTTTGGTCCAAATTTATGACGTGCATTCGAAACAGATCATAAATAATGTTATTGTTAAAATGAGGAATCTTTCTTTGATGTCTTCGTGTATTTCATTACAGTGGGCAATGCTTCTCAGTTTTATTTCTTTATTTTTTCGTTAAGCCTACATATGAAATTTATCATTCTGTTATGTATTAATTAGTGATTGAAGTATGTGAAATTATTCGGAAGCATGGTAGGTAGGACTGCATGCAGTATAAACTTACTTTCTAAACACTAAATCAGAGATAAACTCTCTCAGTTTCTTATTTTAAAATCTGCTTTTTCATAGCAGTTAAAGAATCTACGAGGCTTTGCACAAGTATTATGTAATACTTAGAATATATTTCATCTGGTAACTGGAAGAACGGCATCATTATAGACTACAAACTATACAGCTTTTAAACTGTTTCGTTGCTTTTAAAGTGTTATCATATTTTATATTCAAAAGATAAGAAATAAAACAAAGCAGGCTTCATGTTTACGAAAGCAGTTAAAGGACATGCGCCTTGTTATTACCGAATAGGTTCAGTTGTATGGTTGGTATGAGGCGGTGAATTCTTCGCAATATATTACAATCCTTTTTGTGTAAAAAAAAAAAGGGAGAGAGAGAGAGAGAGAGAGAGAGAGAGAGAGAGAGAGAGAGAGAGAGAGAGAGAGAGAGAGAGAGAGCATATTACTAAGGTCAAGAGAAGTCAATTTACAATGCTCTGCTCAGTTTTACTGCGTATTTCCTAAAAGGAATAATACAGCATTCACTCAAATACAGAAATATGTATAATAAACATCATTCACAACAAACTTTTATATATATATTATATTATATATATAATATCTATATATATATTATATATATATATATAATATATATATATATACTGCTGTCTCATAAAATGATGCTTGAAACTGACACATAAGCCCACCCACTCACACATTCAAATAGTAAGATCTGTGACGCCAGCAAATTTAAATGGATAAGACGCACCCAGTCACAAACTAGAGAATGGACTCTATATTTCCTCCTGTTGAGTAA
>NC_087204.1:39572184-39577184 GCF_015104395.2 Macrobrachium nipponense
CTTAAGCACTGCAGGTTAAATGAAAAACAACTAAGAGCCGATACAATGTCTAGAAACTTAGAATCTGGTGATTATCCTCCTTTTTGGAAAGATATCCAGTCCTTAAATCCGAAAACTAAAGAGTAGGGGAAGCAGTCGGAGACGAAGCTATCGCAAGTATGTGGGGCGATCACTTCAACAATATCCTTAATTGCATAAATGATCAAGATTACCGAAGGGATGTAGATAACCTCCTTACTGACAACATTTGCAGACCGTATTACGCCAGGTAACATCGGCGATGCCATAAACAGCCTACCTAATAATAAATCGCCCGGCTGTGATGGTCTTCCCGCAATGGCTTTCAAATTCTGCCATCGGATAATTTACATTTTGTTAGCTGCCCTATTCATGCGTGCATAATTCACCGGTTTCTTCCAGACTCCCTACTCTTAGTTCACTTGATACCATTTATCAAAAACAAGCTAAAGGATGCAGCTGACCTGGCAACTACCGGCCGATTGCAATCACAACGATCGCATCGAAGATACTTGAGTCGGTTCTTCTAGTGAGACTTCTCCCCTTTCTACACACCACTGACAACCAGTTCGGGTTTAAAGCAATCCACTCAACCGACACCTGCATCTACATACTGAAAGAATTGCCGAACTACTACCTATCATCAGCCTCTCCTGTTTTCCTTTGTTTTGTCGATGCGAGAAAGCATTTGACAGAGTAAACTACCTGAAGCTGCACAAAAGGGGAACACCCCAGTATCTAATTGGCATTTTACATTGCTCGTTCTCCACACAGCATTTCTGTGTCAAATGGGGTAACCTTTATCGTACACCTTCGGCTCCCTAAACGGGCTTCGGCAAGGGGGCATTCTCTCTCCATACCTGTTATTACGTACACAGATGCCTTGATGTCAAACTGAACTCACTCCCAATCGGATGCACTGTCAATGAAACAACTATAACAACCTCTGTTACGCCGACGATATGGTTCTGATTTCCCCATCAATGCAAGGTCTCCAACGACTCATCGACACTTACCGCCAATATGCAGAGGAATTTGATATAATCTACAACGAAACCATGACCCAGTGCATGTCGCTGCTCCCGAGATCGTTTAAGCATATTGCAGAATCACAATTTTTCCTCGGAAACCATCGGCTGGAATTTGTGCACGAATTTCCGACGACCTAAAAGATACGGCAGACATTGAACAGAGGCGTCGTAACTATGTGCAACTGGCAACATGATTGGAAGGAGGTTTGCCTTCTGTCACCGAGACGTGAAACTGCTACTCTTCCGCTCGTACTGCTACAGTATCTATGGGTGTTCCCTCTGGACGAACTCCGAGAGACCATGAGACGCATCACTGATGTGCACAATGACATTCTCAGAATGCCTCACAAACACTCCCTCTCTACCACTCCGCCACACAGATGTTCATAGAAAACCACCTGGACAGTTTAAAAATCATTGTAAGGCGAACAATGTCCAGTCTGGTAACCCGAGTGAGAAACAGCAGCAACTCGCTCATACAAAGCATACTAAGGAGTGAAGCAAGAAGATCGGGAGATGGGAAATTGAGGCCTTTGTCCCCTAAAGGTCTTATATTTATTGCTGATATTTTAATTTTTCATTATTACTGTGATTACTATCAAAAAAAAAATTTACATTCAATTTCCGTATTTAGCCGTCTGGACCTGACTACTGTAACCACCTAAGGTCTCTGGTTGAAATTTAAGTTATATAATCTGTGCACTAACTGTTATAACTCTCAATGCATTTTTTTTCACCAATATTATTACTGTAATTGCCAATATTATGATTACTATATTTTATGCTACCTCAGCTATTTCGTGGGTAAGTGCCGATTATTCATTTTTTTCATCATATTGTCTCATGTATCTACATTGTGTATGTTACTGCCTGTATTTTGTATATTCCATGTATATGGCCCTGAGCTGAAATAAAGGATATTATTTTTTTTTTTTTTTTTTTTTTTTTTTGCTCTATCACAGTCCTCCAATTCGACTGGGTGGTATTTATAGTGTGGGGTTCCGGGTTGCATCCTACCTCCTAGGAGTCCATCACTTTTCTTACTATGTGTGCCGTTTCTAGGATCACACTCTTCTGCATGAGTCCTGGAGCTACTTCAGCCTCTAGTTTTCTAGATTCCTTTTCAGGGATCTTGGGATCGTGCCTAGTGCTCCTATGATTATGGGTACGATTTCCACTGGCATATCCCATATCCTTCTTATTTCTATTTTCAGATCTTGATACTTATCCATTTTTTCCCTCTCTTTCTCTTCAACTCTGGTGTCCCATGGTATTGCGACATCAATGAGTGATACTTTCTTCTTGACTTTGTCAATCAACGTCACGTCTGGTCTGTTTGCACGTATCACCCTATCCGTTCTGATATCATAGTCCCAGAGGATCTTTGCCTGATCGTTTTCTATCACTCCCTCAGGTTGGTGCTCGTACCACTTATTACTGCAAGGCAGCTGATGTTTCTTGCACAGGCTCCAGTGGAGGGCTTTTGCCACTGAATCATGCCTCTTTTTGTACTGGTTCTGTGCAAGTGCCGGGTATTCACTTGCTATGTGGTTTATGGTTTCATTTTTCGTATTGCACTTCCTACATATGGGAGAGATGTTATTTCCGTCTATCGTTCTTTGAACATATCTGGTTCTTAGGGCCTGATCTTGTGCCGCTGTTATCATTCCTTCAGTTTCCTCTTTAGCTCTCCCCTCTGTAGCCATTGCCAATTGTCATCGCTGGCTAGTTCTTTAGTCTGTCTCATGTATTGTCCGTGCATTGGTTTGTTGTGCCAGTCCTCTGTTCTGTCTGTCTTTCTCCTGTCTCTGTATATTTTCTGGGTCTTCATCTACTTTTATTAGTCCAATTCTTCCCATGCACTCTTTAGCCACTCGTCTTCACAGGTTTTCAGATATTGCCCCAGTGCTCTGTTTCGATGTTGACGCAGTCCTCTGTACTTAGTAGTCCTCTCCCTCCTTCCTTTCGTGTTATGTATAGTCTGTCCGTATTTGCTCTTGGGTGTAGTGCTTTGTGTATTGTCATATGTTTCCTGGTTTTCTGATCTATGCTGCGGAGTTCTGCCTTCGTCCATTCCACTATTCCTGCGCTGTATCTGATTACTGGCACTGCCCATGTGTTTATGGCTTTTATCATATTTCCGGCATTGAGTTTTGACTTGAGTATCGCCTTGAGTCTCTGCATATATTCTTTCCTGATCGTGTCCTTCATCTCTTGGTGTTTTATATCCCCTCCTTCCATTATTCCCAGGTATTTGTATCCTGTCTCATCTATGTGTTTGATTTTGCTCCCATCTGGTAGCTTTATCCCTTCAGTTCTCGTTACTTTGCCTTTTTGTATGTTGACTAAGGCGCATTTTTCTATTCCAAACTCCATCCTGATGTCCCCAGATACAATCTGGATTAGGGTATCTATTTCCTTGATGCTCTTACCATACAGCTTGATGTCGTCCATGAACATCAGATGGTTGATTCTGTTGCCTCTTTTCTTGAGTTGGTACCCGGCATCCATCTTCTGTAGTACTTTTGTCATGGGAATCATGGCTACTACGAAGAGTAGTGGGGACAGTGAGTCGCCCTGGAAGATCCCTCTCCTGATATTTAACCTCTGCTAGTCTTATTATTATTATTATTATTATTATTATTATTATTATTATTATTATTATTATTATTATTATTATTATTTGGCTGAACCCCTTTAACAGAAGGTAATAACAGAAAGCCAAAAATAGAAAATAAGATTTTCTTTGAAGGTGTTGAGAGACATTATAAGGGAATGTGTAAGAATGAAGTATAGACAAACACGCACACAAAACACACACTACAGACACACACACACACACAAACACACGCGCACACACACACTACATTCTCTTATTGAATTTTACTATGGAAAAATCACACAACACTACACACACACACACACACACACACATAACAACATCCTCTTATTGAATTTTACTATGGAAAAATATCTTCTTATTTATTAGGACCCAATGAAGTGAACACTATCAATAGAAAAGTCAATCATGAACTTGCAGCTATAACGCCAGCTTCAATTAAATCAGTATGAATATAGCATAAAGGACCCCAAAAGGAGCGTGAGGCTAGAAATATTTCGTAATAATGTAGATGCGGAGAAACAGCTTCACAGTCAAAGGATTAGCAGCGAAACAGGTTTCAATTATTGATTGGGCAGCTTAATCGATCTCAAGACGCGAGAGGAAGTGAAGGTTAAAAAAAAAGAGAAAAAAAAAACGAAAAATGGGAAGGAAAGATAGGAAAGTTGATGAAAAATAACTCGAAAAACAAACAGATATGCCAGGAAAGTTTTCAAAGTAATGGAAGCAAAAAAAATATCAAATAAAAAAATAGAAAATAAATTATATATATTATATATATATTATATATATATATATATATATATATATATATATATATATATATATATATATATATAATATATATATACATATCTAATAAAAGGAGCCTATAAAAACACCAAAATATAGAGGGAAAAATACTATATTTCAGAGACTGCTGTCTCCCTCTTCAGATAGATGAATGAGAAAAGTTTACAGAAAAAGTGGTATTTATACCACAGGTAAGCCAGTTTAGGTCACCCCTGCTGATAATCTTCCTTTAATCTTCTTAAGCATTGGTTGAATGAAAATCTTGTCGATCGCATCTGAATCCCATGCTCCTTTTAAGATGTTCATTACCTGCTTCTCTTTTATTAAGGCCGATTCCATCATTTGACTCTTGTACCAGCAGTTGCTGCTATAAATTATACATGACAAATTCCAGTTTATTCTATCGTTATGTTCATTTATATGGTTGAAAATGGCTGAGTTCTGTTGTCCATACCTAACTGACTGTTTATGTTGTGTTAATCTCTGGGGAAGTGATTTTCCTGTAAATCCAATGTAAGATTGGTCACAGTCCTGGCATG
>NC_087204.1:39582184-39587184 GCF_015104395.2 Macrobrachium nipponense
ATTAACTGAGGAAAGGTTAATTTTCTGCAACAGAAAGTTCTTTTTATTCTGGGTCTATCAGTTTTCCTTTCCTTTCATGAATTTGTATTTTTGGAACGTATGAGATTTATAAGTTGTTATTTGATAAGTGAAAAGTAAAGGATTGGCTAGCACACTTGCTTCGGAAAACAAACCCTTCTCTTGTCTGTGTAAGACCACCTTGTTTTCGCAGACCTCTGCTTTTTGAGTTTCTCTTCGTTTGATCATTTGAATTCGTGCCTTCGTCTTCCCTGGTGGGATTTCGTATCTTGGATGGTATGCAAATACTCCAACAAATGAAACAGGTTCCAGTTTATATTATGAGCAGCGATTCACCGAGTTTCATCTTCCAACTTCTTTCTGCTTTTCCAACTTCAGTTTCATGGTTTTACATGTCCGTGATAATATTGTTTTCATCATTTTTATTTCGACTTCTGGCGTACCGAGCTTTGACTTGAACTACTGTATACCTAATTCATTCATATTCATTTTGTCATCTTTTTGACTAGTATTTTCATTTCATTTTCCCATACATGCATCGCCTCTTGTATATGAATTAGGTCGTGATCCAGACATTATGTTATTTATTGCTGGCTGAATTATTCATGCATAACAGAACGATTTTCTTATAGTTTATAAATGCCTATTAACTGTATATCTAATGGCTGTAACTTAGTTTCTGCCGCTTCGTTACATTACTGTAGCAGCGCTATCAACTTTAACGGCAATTTTTCTCATAAATGAATTCAGGCCCTCATCGAATTGGATTCACTACAACTCAAGTCCAAATTGAATTTCGATAAGAAATTTTATATGGTTCCTGTTGTCCTTTAAGATTTCTACTGCATTACAGCTGTTACAGATGTATTGTTCGGTTCATGCATACTATTCTATTACTGATAAGGTGACGTTTATAGTTATGCCACGTAATTTCTTAGGCTGTCATGCCATTCATTTTTTTTTTTTTTTTTTTTTAGAAATTTGTAGTAGTATTTTCATCTAGATATCTGTATTCGCGTTCGTACTGATACGACATTTTGATTTAATTTAAAGTCTTATTAAACGAATCTCTCTTCTCCCCGATGACTTTCATGACTTCTCTCTCTCTCTCTCTCTCTCTCTCTCTCTCTCTCTCTCTCTCTCTCTCTCTCTCTCTCTCTCTCTCTTTCTCTTTCTTTATCAGTACTCCACCAATGGCAAACAGCGGAAGTTTGCAACACCGTTCGCATCACGGAACATACGAGACTGAAATGACATTATTCACCGAAAGTTTTCTTTCCAGGATCGTGGAAGTTTAACCGAGACGGGAGGATGCAACTAGACAAGTAAATCCTACTTTAAATGTCTCAAATCCTGACGGGGAAATGGCAACATTGGTGCAGCTTTGGAAATAGTAACGGCAACGTAAATTTTCCCTAATTGGTTCAGCTGTTATTTCGCTTTTCCGTAGTTCAGAGTTATCTGGATTGTCCAAATATTTAATATCTGTCTGACATCGATGCTATATTTTCAGTGGATGCGATATTGAGCAATATTCTAAAAAAGGTAAAAAAGGCTCCGAGGCAACCGAGTCTTATACCCATTGTATAATTAAGGCCACCGAGACCAGACCTGTCTTTTGGTGGTCTCGGTATAATGCTGGATGAGCCACGGCCCATGAAATTAACCATGACCCGGTAGTGGCCTGGCCTATATCGTTACCAGACGCACGAGTAGGGCTAAATTTAGCTTTAAATTAAAATAAAACTTCTGTGGCTAGAGGGCTGCAATTTAGTATGTTTGATTTCTAGAGGGTGAGTGATCAACAAAACAATTTTCAGGCCTTTAGCCTCAGTAGTTTTTAAGATATGAGGGCTGACAGAAAAAAAAATGTGGACGGACAGACAAAGCCGGCACAATAGTTTTCTTTTCAGAAAACTAAAATTGTCTTGTGTGATTCTTTAGATAAAAGTTATCTTTGAGCTCCAAGAATCGAAGCTAAAGATGCAAGGAAACCTGTTTTTCTATTGCAGTAATTAGCAGTATTATTCAGCTTTCCCTACAATGGTGCTAAAACATCGCCAGCCATTTCAGTTTTTCATCTCTCATAATTAGGGAAACGTCCATAAATACAAGTATAATTTCTTATCCTTCGGCTACGACTGTAATCTTCATTTGCATGTCAAAACAGGAATATATATTAAATAGAAGGTTTGAAGAGTAAAAGGGTATTTATGAAAATGTAAAGTTTACTGACAAGACGTAGGCAACGTGACATTCTAGCGTAGGAAGAGAATATTGTAAACATACATTTCGCCGTTTTTGTTGTACAGCAGTGAAGCGTAGTCAAGGAATAAAATGAAGGAAAAGAGAAGTGAAGCAGCAGAAATGTGGATGCAATAGAATTTTTCCAGAATGAATGGAGACAGAGAGGGAGATGCTGAAAACAATTGCAAGAGAATTAAAATGCTGACGGCATTTGTTGAGAAGGGAGAGTTTTTTTTTTTTTTTCTTTGACAGAAGTTGAAGAGGAGACAGAAAGGAGACAGGGCAAGAAATACGCATATGGTTGGAATAAGGACAGCAATTGGAGGCGAGATAATTAGTCACAGAACTAATTTTTATAGAAGAAAAGTAAAGTCCATAATTGCTAATGTCCTGAGAGACATGCTTATTGAACTGTCGAAATAGCCAGCTTTTTTACGTTATCTTTTTTATCTCTCCTCTTTTCGTTGACCTCATCTAAATTTGATTCAGTCTCTAGGCGCCAAACTCATTTACTAGAGCAGGTGGCAATAAAAAAAAGGATATATATTTATATATATATATATATATATATATATATATATATATATATATATGATATATATATATATAAATATATATATATATATATATATATATATATATATATATATATATATATATATATATATATATATATATATATATATATATATATATATACTGGTTTTCGTTTTCAGTTACAAGGATTTTCTTAACATAATGAAATAGATTAAGAAAATAAAAATAAGTAAATAAAATTGTGCAAAATTTCGATCGGAACGAACGACCAGGAATCCAAATTATACATTCTCCATAAAGAATATAAATCCAGCGATTGCAGGCCGACCACTTAACAACAGAAATAAATTGTGTAAAGCTGTTGCTTAATAACTGAACATACAAAACCGAAAGCTCTGTTTTTTCCTGTTAAATATCTCTGCTACTTTACAGGGAATCAGTCCAGTCTGCGGGTCTTCAAGTTCATTGCCATTGCATGGAAACTGACTACTCAAGCAAAATAAACCTAGGAAATTTTCATTTCTATTTAAGTGACACAAACATGTATCATATTTCGACAAAAAAAAAAAAAAAAAAACTGTAAAGAGGACTAAATCAAATAAAAAGTCTATCAATTCATCCCAAGGAAAAATGGAGCTGAGTCTCTTTGATATAGCCGTCAATAGATGGATTTCAGATAATATACCGACGAGATGCCAAAGCTGGCAAATCACATTTAGAAATTTAGAAAAAAATATTTCTATCAAAGAAATTCTGTCGTGCAGAAGGAAGTTAAATAAGAAAATCAGAATTGGCATCGATAACTTATTATCCGAAAGGTGCACAATTACCTTAATTACATTTGCTTTCCACTTTAGGCCAAAAACGATAATAATCAAATAAATAAAAAAAATAGAAAAAAAAATGTAAAAAATGAACATGTTTTCATGATATTTATTTAAGAGAAAAAAGTTATATCAACGAAAAGCCCGATAATTCAGGGACACAGTAACAGTTAATTCCAATTTGGAATGAAGGGAGAGTTAATATCAAAATGAGTAGACAGAACCAACTGAGAAGGTAAAAAAAACCGATTGCGTTTTATCAGGTGACAGATGATAGTATTTCACAAAGTCTAAAAAAAAAATCCCAAGACGACCATATCACAAAACCAGGAAAGTCTTACAAGACGAAAACTCGATAAGGATGGACGATATAGGAAGCTTGATTTAAGGGATCCTTTCAGTGTATAGTAGAAATTTATAAAACTGGTCTATTCCCAGAGTGTTGAGTGAAAAACTTTTCAAAGTAATAGGTCTTTGGGAACGCGGACAGGAAATGAAAACCTAGTTTGCAGGAGGAAATGAGAAACGTCCATTACATATAGTATTAGCGACACTTGACAGAAGAGATCGCATTTTGCTTCTGAGTGAAAATGTTTGTATGCATAGAAATGCATATGATTGATTAAGAGGCCTACGATTACGGTGTAACAGGACGTCGAATCATTTTATGGATTACGTACTATATCTACATCAATATCTATATCTATATACCTATTATCTTGTTGGGATCGTATTTTACATGTAGTTATCATATACACATATTATCTATCTATCTTATATATATATATATACATATATATATTATATATATATTAATTATATAGATAGATAGATAATATGTGTATATATACTACATGAAATAGATCGATAATAGGTATATAGATATAGACATTGATATAGATATAGATGTAGTACATAGTCCATAAGGTTTTTGGTCGTTTGAGGTATAATTTTTTAGAACAAGACGAGTATATAAAAACTGTATGACAGTGACACACACACACACACACACACACACACACACATATATATATATATATATATATATATATATATATATATATATATATATATATATATGTATATATATATATATATGTGTGTGTATGTATGTATACACACAGACATATACATATATATATATAATATATATATATATATATATATATATATATATATTATCTGAGTGTGTGTGTCACTGTCATACAGTTTTTATGTACTCGTTTTGGTATAAAAAATCATACCTCAAAACGACCTAAAAACCTCTGTAAACTCATCGAAGATATGAATGAAAAGAGTGCTATTTACGTAGCTCTAGAGCCCAGAAGATTGAATGTGGTACATCCTGCGGGCTATAAAATACCAACAAAAAAT
>NC_087204.1:39597184-39607184 GCF_015104395.2 Macrobrachium nipponense
TATATAATATATATATATATATATATATATATATATATATATATATATATATATATATCATATATATATATATATACATACACATACACATATACTCTAAACTGGATGTTTATTGGAAAACTATTTGGTGAATTCTTTTGCATGACCACTGAAATACAAAGCAAGGCTAAGCCAAGTTGAAAATGATGCATTGCCGATTTCCTTGTCTGGAACATCAGCCATTACTGTAAGTCTCACAAGATGTAAATGGAACACAAATGTTCCAACTAATGTGTAGTCGGGCACCACGCAATTTAAATGGTTGGAATGAGGAAAAGCTAAACACGCATTCGCATGATTTAATCTCAGATGTTTAAAAAACAGTCTTAAAAACGGTGGATTTTCAAGCTGCTTCCGACATTTTTGGAATTATGAATAAGCGATTCACTTAAGTTTTTTCGATTTTCTATCACGCATCATTTCACTGTGAAAATGGATGATGTTGTCAACCGAGAAATTGTTTCATTTTTTCTTTAAGCAGACATCGTTTCCAGAAGATCAGAAGGAAATGCGAAAATATAGGGAAGATATAATCAAAGATAAGAAACTTTAGTGAAACTATATAAATAACTGACTTAGAACTTTGTTTTTTTCGTATTGAGAAAGAAGCCTGTATCTCTTAATAGCTTTGCATTCAGAACTCTGTTTAAGGATGCTGCAAAGTCTTATCTAGGTAATTCATTATATATTTTTTGTAGTTGACGATAATGAATAATATTCTTGCATTTTAAAAGAAACTTCCAATCCATCCCCCTGGTGGAGTAATACTTTTCCAATCGTCTCATTATCTTCGAAATAGAAAGAACGGAAAAATCACAGTAGAAATGCTTACCATGTAAGCGTGATGAATAATGAAGTATTTTTCTGTAGTAATTCATATTTCAACGATGCCATGAAAATTACATAGGAACCTATGATCTTTCAAAATGACTGATCCCTCTCTCTCTCTCTCTCTCTCTCTCTCTCTCTCTCTCTCTCTCTCTCTCTCTCTCTCTCTCTCTCTCAAGCTGTTAACCTATACAACGCATAGAATGAATCCTGTGAAGAAGGCGAACCCTCTTACATTTTGCTAACCTACTTAAATTTCTTAGCACGCTTTGCAAAATAATGTCGTTCCAAAAACCTTGTACGAATAATTAGAAAACGATAAGCTATACCAGTTTGTATTCTGTTTTGACGTGGTATAGAACATTAAAGCCATACTTTTTGGTTGAGTTGAATATAGTGTTTAGGCCAAAGGCCAAGCACTGGGACCTATGAGGTCATTCAACGCTGAAACAGAAATTGACAGTAAATGGTATGAAAGGTGTAACAGGAGGAAAATCTCGCAGATGCACTATGAATCAAATATTAGGAGAGGGTGGAAAGTAAGATGAAGAAAGAGAATATGAAAGGTGCTACAGTAAAAGGAACGAAAGCGGTTGCAGCTAGGGGCCAAAGGCACGCTACAAAGAACCTTCAGAAATGCCTACATTGCACCGCATGAGGTCCACTGACGGCGCTATCCCCCTACGGGGCTTACTTTCTTGGTGGATTCTCACTTATGCCAAGTTCAAGTTTTAGAATATATAGGATGACAATAAGATTGGAAATCATCTCTCTTGTTTATTTCTGCTAGCGCGTCAGGAATCCATTCCAATCGAAAGGGCTGCATAAGAACAGAAAATTAAAATAAAATCAGGATTTTTTTAATTCTTAGAAATTATTCCTAATTGGGTTTTATATATTAATAAATGATTACGTTGCCTGGATACATTGCATATGTTTATGCAACTTGATATTTCATGAATGTATTCACGTATCAGAGAAAGTTTTCAAAATTGTGCAAAGTCGTCATAGTATCGTATTTTCGCGTTTCTGTGTAACCCTGACGATGGGAAGGTATTCTCTAAAATTGGACAGAAATATGCAAGATATGATTTCCAGTCTTCTTGCTCTGCTCTGCATTGTTGATCTTATTTCCTAAAAATACGTTTTCATGTAATAAACTGAAAACTTCGTTTCATAGGGTTTAAAACCTGTCAAGTGAAATATTGTCATAGCGGAAATATGAAGAAGAAGTCTGAATTAACAAAGGGACTAAATTGGGTTTGCATGGAAAGTGGATAATGGAAATTGGATCACGGTAAATGAACTTTGGTGTGTCTCCTTTATGGAACGTTCACTGTTTATGAGTCTTTTTGGAAACAATGCAATGCATGTGTTAAATACTTTTATGCTACTTAATCTACTACATTGAATTATATTTGAAACACGGTATAAAAATAAAGATTTCGCTGTACGATTTCAAGCTCTTTTATAACTTAAAAAAAGCCAAATTGCCTAACTAGATTTAAAATAGGTTTATGAAATAATGGTCCATCGGTCTGTATTACTGTACTCGTATGTTCTTTACAGCTGAGTTTTTTAATATGAAGGATGAATTGTTTACTAATTTTGGAGTCGAGTAGCCGGTGCGTCTGTGAATAAATTTGAATAAATTATTTCTCATAAATGAATGGGCACTTCAAGCAATTCATAAAACTCATTCGTCTTTACCTTCAGAACTATTCGAGTTATAGTGGTTTTCACGCACGTACACACACACACAAACACCCATATATATATATATATATATATATATATATATATATATATATATATATATATATATATATATATATATATATATATATATATATATATATATAAGGGATCCTCACGTGAAAATGAAAGAAGGAGGTACCAAGACTTTCAACTTTTATTCCAAAAGTCATCTTCATGGTACCCTGAAGATGACTTGGAATAAAAGTTGAAAGTCTTGGTACCTCCTTTCATTTTCACGTGAGGATCCCTTATATACTTCACCTACGGGACCATTGTGGAATTGCAAGATATAATTATAATATAATATATAATATATATATATATAATAGATTATTATATATATATATATAATGATATATATAAAATATATATATATATATACATATATATATATATATATATATATATATATTTGTGTGTGTGTGTTGTGTGTGCGCGAGCGCGTTTGTGTGCATAAGCACCACGGAATATTGAATCTTACGGCATATATCCAGACCTGTTTCGTCTTTCGTTCAAGGAAACATCAAGAGAACTTACACTTGTGGAACCTAACCTTATGAGAAACTGGGTGACCGTAGCTACAAATGAACGTAGAACCGTCAATAAGTTATTAGTTCCTGACAGGAGTAAGATGATTCGTCATCACATCTCATGCAGAGATTAGCTCTCAATTTACAAATTTTATATTCTATGTGGGTAATCTCACACCTTGATATTAATCTCAGTCAAAGATGTAAACACTCTACACGGTATATTTAAAAATGCGGATCAAGTTTACACTCTCCTGAATGAAGTTTTTCTGTTAGAAAACTGGTTTTAAATGGGGTGTTAATGAATGAAAGGAACCAATGTGTGTTTGGTGGCAGTAGACCATTAACAACAGTATGTGCTAAAGATGCACAAACATTCTTACAATGTTCATGAATGAGTCTTTGTATAAAAGGTTTCTAACATTATTTACAGATATGACACACCGTTTTTTTAACTTTTCGTAATCATGTATAACGACAATTTTATTGTTCGAAAAAAGCGTCGTATGGGTTGACAAATTTGCTACAAAATGAAGAGAAAATGCTACAAAACGAGACAAGACAACAGAGTTTCAGACAGACGAATTAAAATAATAAATTAAAGTGAAATCTCATGAGTAAGAGCTGGGATTGTAAGCCCCGAATAATAATAATAAACAATAATAATAATAATAATAATAATAACAACTAAATAATAATAATAATAATAATGTAATAATTAATAATAATAATAATAAATCAAGACCTGCAAAAATAGAAATTAAGAAGGATATGGGATATGCCATTGGAAATTGTACCCAAAATCATAGGGACACTAGGCACGATCCCAAGATCCCTGAAGAGGAACCTGGAAAAACTAGATGCTGAAGTAGCTCCAGAACTCATGCAGAAGAGTGTGTTCCTAGAAAAAGCGGACACAGTAAGAAATGTAATAGAAGCAGGATGCAACTCGGACCCCCACACTATAAAAAAAGAAAATAAATTCGAATAGGATGACTATGAATAGACAACACCCGCCCCCCCCCCCCCCCCGCCCCGCCAATAGTACTAATAAAAATGATAATAATGAGACCCACTCCAGTCTCTGAAAGACCTGATAAGCTAAAAGTAAACTGTTTCTTAAAACACTTGCAAAGTCTCTGTTTGTAAACAAGGCAAGTAGTAAACATCAAGGTCTAGAGAATGCAAATTATCTAGTTCTTGGTAAACGCAGTTCAATGAAGGCGATCCTGCCCGAACAGGACAATATGGTTGAAAAATCATTCTCTGACATCATGCACTGAAATGCACACAAGCAAACGCAGTCATATACGTGTGTGTGTGGAGTGCGTGTATAGAGAGAGAGAGAGAGAGAGAGAGAGAGAGAGAGAGCGAGAGATAGAGAGATTAAGAGAATATGTACCAAAATTTATATATAGTGTATATATATATATATATATATATATATATATATATATATATATATATATATAACCACCCTTTTATTAAAACTACACAAATTGGAAACCCTTACCTGTTGTCAATGGGGCCCGCTGTCTGCAAACATGTAATTAGGCTATTAAGATCACGTAAGTACAAAAATATACTATTTATTACCCAAAGCAGATGAATATAGAATAGGACAAAATGATTAATAAGTCATAGTGATGAAAACTCAAGTCTCCCCACAAAGAAAACTAGTAAGTTATCATTCTACCCTCCTGGCTAAGAATTCACTCCCAGACCCAGAATGTCAATCGTTTCATTGTATTAGTCAGGTTAGAGAATCCCGTCTCTAATACCATGGAATAGAACCCATCTGTAATAAAAAAAGATTAATTGGATAAAAGATACACTTCACACATCACTCTTTTCAAAAGTAATCTTAAGTAAAAGAATGTATTTCACACTTCTCTCTCTTTTCAAAGGTAATAGTAATAATAAAAAAGATAATAATGAGACCCACTACCAGTCTTCTAAAGACCTGATAAGATAATGTAAGCTGTTTCTTAAACACTTGCAAAGTTTCTGTTTGTAAACAAGGCAAGTAGTAAACATCGAGGTCTAGAGAATACAATTATCTAGTTCTTGGTAAACGCAGCTCAATGAAGGCGATCCTGCCCGAACAGGACAATATGGTTGAGAAATCATTCTCTGACATCATGCACTGAAATGCACACAAGCAAACGCAGTCATATACGTGTGTGTGTGAGTGCGTGTATAGACAGAGAGAGAGAGAGAGAGAGAGAGAGAGAGAGAGAGAGAGATTAAGAGATTATGTGCCAAAATTATATATATATATATATATATATATATATATATATATATGTATGTATATATATATATATATATATATATATATATATATATATATATATATATATATATATATATATATAAGTATCAGGAGACAGAGGAAGGCGACGGCCAGTAGGACAAATCAGCGTAAAGGTGGACCATTGGAAACGTTGTAATTCATTTCAATACTTTATTTCCTACGTTTCGTAATATCATTATTAAATCTTCAGGGAATCTGTTAGACAATAAATAAAATTACTTCAAAATTACTTCAAAATTACTTTAAAAATTACTCTAAAATTCCACACAACTGTACCTGAGCTAACTTTTATTTATGTTTTGTCATTCTGTCTCTTGCCTTCTTGGCATAAGGTTGGTTAGCGGTCTTAGGTCTTTTTATTTTTTGTTTTCGTTTCTGTATGTTCTTTTAATTGAGTTGTAATTTATAAATGTTGAATTTTAGAGTAATTTTTAAAGTAATTTTTAAGTAATTTTAAAGTAATTTTATTTATTGTCTAACAGATTCCCTGAAGATGTACTAGTGATATTACGAAACTTAGGAAATAAAGTATTGAAATGAATTACATTTCCAATGGTCCACCTTTACGCTGATGTATATATATATATATATAATATATATATATATATATATATATATATATATCCCACCAAACCCTTTTATTAAAACTACACAAATTGGAAACCCTTACCTGTTGTCAATGGTGCCCTCTGTCTGCAAACATGTCATTAGGCTATTAAGATCTCGTAAGTACAAAAATATTTTATTACCCAAAGCAGATGAATATAGAATAGGACAAAATGATTAATAAGTCATAGTGATGAAAACTCAAGTCTCCCCACAAAGAAAACTAGTAAGTTATCATTCTACCCTCCTGGCTAAGAATTCACTCCCAGACCCAGAATGTCAATCGTTTCATTGTATTAGTCAGGTTAGAGAATCCCGTCTCTAATACCATGGAATAGAACCCATCTGTAATAAAGATATTATTGGATAAAAGATACACTTTACACATCGCTCTTTTCAAAAGTAATCTTAAGTAAAAGAATGCATTTCACACTTCTCTCTCTTTTCAAAAGTAATCTTAAGTAAAAGAATGTATTTCACACTTCTCTCTCTTTTCAAAGGTAACGGTTTTCTAAGTCCTACAAAATATGTGCCATACCTTTAAGATGGGGGTTTTCTCCCGACACCTAGCATGTACCAAACCGACCTCTTTCTTCTCACAAAAGGAATGTGGCTCTCGCAAGTGCCTTGGTCGATTAGACCTGTAACATCCGTACAAACGAATATGCATACTTGGCACACCCCAAACTGCCTTGATGACAGGACGAGCAGTCTCCCGATTAAAATGCTTACATATCAAATTCCTTCATTCAAGAAAGCTGCCCCTACAGCTCAGTCTGTCTCCATTACACACTTGTAAGATATATATATATATATATATATATATATATATATATATATATAAAACCCCTTTCAAAACTAAACAAGTGGCAACTCTTACCTTTCAATAGCTGGCCGCCTCTCTCTGCAAGCAATATCAAACTAGGCTAATGAATTCACGTAAATACAAAAATATGCTATTTATTTCCCAAACTAGATGAACATAAAATGGAACAAAGTGACTAAAAAAGGTCATGTTAAGAACTAAGTCTGATCCACAAGAGGAACGGTAAATTATCGTTCTACTCTCCTGAATTAATCTAAGTAATCACCCCAAACTCTCAAATTGTCAACCACTACATTTCGATAGTCAAGTCTTTAGAGAATCCCGTCTCTAGAATAATGACATGGGACCCATCTGAAACAAAGACATATCCATTATATTTCCCACCACGCAATTAATTAATCAATGTTAAATAAATGTATACACTTCACACTTTTCTCTTTTCAAAGGCAACCGTTCCTAAGTCTTTTAAATGTGCCATACCTCTTCGATGGGTTTCTCCCAACACCTGGTGTCCTCCGAAACACCTTTTGCCTTGCCTCCGGAGCGTGTGACTTTCCTCACTATGTATCAGGCGATTGCACCCATCATTACATGCACAAACACACATAATAATCAGCCACATCTTAGAGCCCCATAGCAACTGGCTGTAGATAGCCTTCTTGGAAACGAAGGAATTTAATGTGTGAGCATTATTAGGCTGATGGCTGTTCGAGCTGTTGCCACGGGCGATCTTGGGGTGTGGTAGATGTGTACATCCGTTTGTACGTGAATAACAGATACAGTCGCTCAAAACATTTAAGAGAAAAGCACACAATCCTTTGAAATAGGGAGGAAGGTGTCTCAGAGGACACCAGGTGTTGAGGCAAGGCCCATCTAAAGGTATGGCACATATTTAAATGACTTATAAACAGTTGCCTTTGAAAAGAGAGAAGTGTAAAGTGTATACATTTATTTAACATTGTGTAGTGGGGAATACAATGAGTATATCTCTTTGTTACAGATGAGTCCCATGCCATTGTTCTAGAAACGAGATTCTCTAAGTTTGACTGTTAGAATGTAGAGGTTGACAATTTGAGACTTTGGGGTGATTACTTAGACTAATCCAGGAGAGTGGAATGATAATTTACAGTTCTTTGTGGGGCTCACTTGGGTTTTTAAATATGACTTATTAATCATTTTGTTCCATTTTATGTTCATCTGCTTTGGGTAATAAATAGCATATTTCTGTATTTATGTGAACTCATTAGCCTAGTGCAGAGAGAGGCCGCCCGCTACTGATATGTAAGAGTTGTCATTTGTGTAGTTTTGCTAGGGAGGGTGGGGGTAAAATAATATAATATATATATATATATATATACAGATATATTATATTATATAATATATATAGAGAGAGAGAGAGAGAGAGAGAGAGAGAGAGAGAGAGAGAGAGAGAGAGAGAGAGAGAGTACATGCCATTGTGTGAAAGCCTTTTTATAACACCAACGGAAAACAGAATAGCAAGAGAGAGCAAAATTGCATTATGCGTTGTGACGTAACGAAGGGGCCGAGAGCATTTCTGTGCCAATTTCCCTAACGAGCCTTGCATCCAAAAAGGAAGAAATAAAAGGAAATCGAAAAGCAGCATTACAGAGCTTTATAAATTACATTCGTAGAATCTATTTCGTTAATGGGATTTCGGTCCTGCTGTGCTCTCATTAGTCGGACATGCGACATAAATTGAATCTAATTTGACGAAGCTAATAAAATCCTTCTATGAGTTTCCCCCCTTTACCCTCGACAGTAACGTATTTTCTAAAATTTTATCGCCCTCTTTTTTTCTAGAATTTAAATATTAAAGTTTACAATTGGATTTCAAGTGGTGATATTGATGTTTTCAGAAACCAATAAGCATAATAATATGAATACATATCAACATACAAAGAAAGTCATACGTTGTGGCAATTCTCATTTATTATGACGAATTATGAATTTAAATGCTAACAAAAAAAGGCGCTTACAATTACGATGAACTTTATTGGGAGAGAAGCGTTGACATGGTGACAAAGGCCATCACTAGGGAAGAATAGCTCAGATCGTGTTGAGGTCATTTGGTTACTCAAGAGAATGGAGGGCGGTTGGCGGCAAGAGAAAAATGTTTTTAATTAAGGTGTACAGAGGGGAAAACGAGGAGAGGCAGACAGAAAATGCGTGATATATGAAACGGAAGAGGTGTTGGGAGCAAAGCCTCCATATTCAGGCAACAAGAAGGATGATTTATAAAGACTAGAATCATCTGCATATCAATGGCCGGGGCAAGAGGCGCTAGAGGAAGATCACCGAGGAGTAAAAAAAACCTTAGATGGGAAGAAAGAACTTTGAAGGGTACTGGAAGAGAGAAGGAACACGGCAGGTGTAACATTGTTAAGCGTAACAAAAATGACTGGGATGAAGAGAGAAGCCGTTGTAATTTATTTTGGCTCAAAGGGCTTTAAGTAAAGCGTAGGAGAATCAGCTCCAATAATCTCCGATTCCCCAAAAAGAGCGAAGAATAACTCCAGTCAGGGAAGTTACAACATCATCCATACCTAAAACGGGACTGTATAAAATTAAAACTCGGTGGTCTAACTTGTGAAGTGAAGATATATATAAATATATATATATATATATATATATATATATATATATATATATATATTATATATATATATATATATATATATGTCAAATATAATGTACATATATGTCTAACGTGTATACTATATATGTATATGTGTATATAAAATATATATGTATATATATATATATATATATATATATATATATATATATATATATATATATATATTCATATATTATATATATATATATTATATATATATATATATATTTAATTTATTTATTTATAAACATCATGCATATATATGATATGTATATATATATATGTATACGTATACTGTTTTATATATGTTTTATATATATATTCTATATATATATATATATATATATATATATATATGTATGTATGTCTTATACAGGGGTGTCCAGATTGTCATTCCCTGATTAATAAAATTAATAACCTTAAAATTATTGTGGATATGACCGAACGACTTTTACTCT
>NC_087204.1:39612184-39629684 GCF_015104395.2 Macrobrachium nipponense
GATCTTTTGGACAAGCTTCGAACAGGCTGTAGACTTGTACAGAAAAAAAACAATTATTGCGATAATCATCAGCAAACAAAAGGCCAGACCCATGCTACCTCCCCGACAGGAACCTTGTTGTTCTAGTAGGGCCGTTGACAAGCTTACAATTAAAGAGTGTTGGACTAAGGACGGCTTCCCTGAAGGTAAAACCCTTCTTCTTGAGGGTAATGCAGAGGGAAAATGTAAGAGCCCACTCTTACTTTCAGGTAAGGGAACGTTTTCCTGACGAAAAAATCTTTCAGACAATAGAACAAATTACCACCCAACAACACCCACTAATAACAAGTGTTGGCAAAAGGTATACCCCTCCCCCCGCCAGGTAGTTGTCGTAGGCTTTTTTCTAAGTCAAAAAACACTGCAAAACAGTTCTGGTTTTGCACAGCAAAAGCATTTCTGTTATCTCCCGAGTAAGGAACATCAAGAAAGGGTCCGAAGAAGTAATTCTTTATTTTTTCCTAAAGCCAAACTGCCCGATTAGATAAAAGATTCTTTGAATTACAAATACCACACAAGTTCGAGCATTGACCATCCTTCCTCATCATTAAATCTTGCTAACAACAAACTGGTTAGAGCAATTGGACCTATAGGTTCTTAGGAAGGAAGGAATAATCTTTAAAACGGTTTTGAAAAAACAGGTACATAATCGATAATCTTCCAAGACACTGGTGAAGTTCCCTGAAAGATAAAAAACTGTTTAAAAATGTTCTAAAAGAAATTGTTTCGTACTTCTAGGCAAATTAAAAATCATTGAGTACAGTAAAATAGGCATCATTCCCCATGGAGATTGTTGGGGAAGACAACGAGATTTGCCTTGATCAATAATTCTTTCATGGTGAAAGGAAAGGAAAATTATATGACTCTGAATTTGCAACTAACAGCAGGAACTTACCGTGGTACCGGGGGGGACACCCCTAAAAATATTCCTGAATGCAGTTAGAGTAATGTAGGGGTCACTAGATAGAATTGGAGAAATGGCCTACCAAAGGAATTGCTGCAAACTTCTCCAAGAATCCAGATATGAGTAAGCCATCAAGTTTTCAATAATTAGGCAAGGGAGGTGGGGAGAAAAATTTCCCTTGCAGCTTTCGGATTCTGCTTCCAGAACTAATGACATAGGGTGGGGAAATCATATTTTAACTCGCTTATATTATCTGATAAAACGATTCCCTCTTTTGCCTGCTTACAAATGTTTTCTTTTGCTTAGCAATGAGCTCCTTTTATAGATAATTTTATTGACCAAAGCAAGGATATATACGATTCATCTTTGTTAGCAAGTTCTTGTTATTCTTCCGGCTCAAGGCAACATGAATCGCTCCACCACCAAGGTACCTAGGAGGGACGGACGGGAGGTTTACCAGAAGTTCCGAGGGACAATTAGGACAGCATGGCACCACACAGCAATATATTGATTAAATACTCATAAGCAGATGTTGGGTCTCTGAAAATCAGTTTATCCTAGCTCTTTATCAACTTCAGTAGATTTTTTGAATAATCCCCAGTCAGCCTCACCCTACTTTTCCAGTTTTGGTAACAAACATGGAGATGGAATATTTTTCATATAACTTTAAGTGAATGGGGCCAATGGATCACCTGCCATGATCATTCTGGGTCTCACTACCCACTGATAATTCTAACCTCCAAAGATCGAAGAGCAGATAGTGAAGGTCAATGCTGAATCAGTGTATTATGAAAAAATATCACTGTTTCTTTGTATGGGGAACCATCATTCATTAAAGTGATTGTCAGTTTAAACGTTCAAGCAGCTGTGTTTTCTATTATTAAAACCCCACCGGTCGCAGTTTTGGCTTCTCCCCAGAGGGTGTGCTTGGCATTAAAAATCCCCCGATCAGAATTGAAGGGTTTTAGGAAAGGCTGGGTCTATCAGTGTCTGAAGAGCGTTTTAATTCTAGCTGACGGGACGGGATTTACCCCTGGCCGCATTCCTGCAATTCTACTTTCTAATGATAGGATCAAGGTAGAGAGAACCAAATTGCGGGATGTCCATTTACAATTAAAAAATTTGGACTGCACCATAGCCTGCAACAACATGGTTTCAATTGGAACAACCTGCCTGTGATTAATCAGACTTGCGGACTATGATGCCTGTGCCTCCCCTGAGGCACGTACACTATATTTCAGGGGTTGGAGGACCTGTGAAATGAATACTTAAAACACCAACCCATTTTTTCTTGGGTTTTTTTTGTGCCTCTCCCAACTTTGTCTTCTTGTAACACAAAAATCGCAGATAAATTCATGTTCCCTAAACCGAACCGAACTTGCTCTCTATTTGGTATAAAATCCACTGGATGTTTCCATTTGCAATGAATGAGCCCAATTGATTTAGAGGGAAGGGATCTTAAAATTCCCTACTTTAATTTAGGAACTTCGTGTTCCTGGTGAGAGAGATATTTATCAGTTTTTACCAGGACTAAAATTTGACCTAGATCCTAGGTTGTTACAGATCTTTTTAAGAAAGACTGGCTTTCACTTGCCCTTTCAGTTTTACTTTGTTTCTTTCTTATTTCTACGATTGCTGAGTTGGACCGATGAATGAGGCGAAGAGGGTAGAAAGGGCTCTCTTCTGGACGAATAAAGAGGGCCTCTATATCCTCACCGTTCATCTCCAACGGTGCACTGTTTGGGGAAAAAAAACAAAAAAAACAATTGGAAAAAACAGGATCAGGTGGGAGGGCTCAATGTCAGGCATAATGTCCCTGACAGAGAAAAAGTTTTGTCAACAAATTGAGACCTGGCGTTGAACCTTGAAACAACAGGGTCCCCTTGCTTGACCAGTGGCCTTCTACAACCATGAGGAGCCCCGCCAGAAGGGGCCATGAGAAAGCCCCCACTAGGGGGGCCGTGGGGAGCCCCACCAGAAGGGGGGCGTGGGAAACCCCCACCAAGGGGGGCACACGGGGAGCCCCAACAGGGGGGGCACGGGGAGCCCCACCAGAGAAGGGCATGGGGAAAACCCCATTAGGGGGACCCCCGGGAGGGAAGACACCCACCTTGAAAAGGGGCACCAGAAGTAGCAATATCCTGGCTATTGTTGGGCCTTCAAGGCATCTTGAATAAGTTTTCTTTCCAAACCAGCTTCTTGGCCTTGTCCCACACTGATGTGTTCAGCCGATAGATTTAAGTAATGCCTCTTGGTTTTTCTTTTTAAATGTCACTGCATTTTCTTATCTCGGGCTCGAATGGTTCACCCTTTACAAGTTCACACAAATTACCGGTTTAAGAACATTGCCTCTATGCGCAGGGCTTCGCCACACGATTCACAAACGTTTATTTATGGTGCAAACATTTGAGGAGTGTCCAAAGCCAAAACTTTTAAAGCAACTGGAGCACTCACTGTCTATAAAGGACGAACTTTTTCATAATTTCATTGTCAAGAACAATTTCAGATAGGCAAAAAAAGGACTTACAAAATGTTAAAATAATCATAGACGAGCGGGCACCTTGAAAACCTTCAAACCACGTTGGGACGGACAGCTCCCAAAATTTTCCTCTTCGTCCAATTTCATGTAAATCTTCATTGAAGATGACACCCTTTTGCAAATAAATAAGAAAATTATAGTGACGGTTTTTACCTCTTTTTCAAATCCTAAACCTTCAGGATTAAGCTTTAAATGTTTAGGAGCATTACTGATTTGAACATTGGTCTTATTGGCATGGATCTAAAAAACTAATTACGCCCTAAAGCGATGTTTACTTTGGGCTGGGCTCCCAACAGTTGCTCCGATCTTCTGGCTTACCAACCTTTTCACCTTTGAAAGAGGTTGCCTCTCTCAACCATGTGTTTGTAATAATCAACCACTTAGCTTGGGTCTGGTGATCTGGAGGTTTTACTTATTTTTACTTGAATCTTTTAGTTTTCAGTTTGGTGGTCTATATATTCTCAAGAAATGCCTAGGGACCTCTTCCGCCTCTACAAAGTCCAACACGCCATAGAGTCTGACCTAAAACTATCTGTAGGCTCTGTGAGCATTTCTGGATTCGTTGTTTGAAAAATATCCAAAATTCAAAAACAAAACCATAATTTTTGCCACGTCTTATTCCCAGTTAATTGCTTTTACGTTTTCGCCAAATTTTACAAAATTCATTAAAGAAGGTATCATTAAATTCCAGTCTAAAGGCGGGACTGGTTTTACATTACAAAATCTTTTGTTTTAAACAAGGAGCTCATTTTGGAAAAAAGGCTCCAAAGTCACAATAGAGGAATTACCAAAATTTTTCCTTGTCCTTATTATCCTTGCCCAAGTCGTCAAACAGAAGGTTTTTGGTGTCTCCATAAGACGTACAATTGAGGATTCGTCCAGGTAGCCCCCCCAACCCACCATGGGAGCCACCATTTAGAGGAACCAGTGTTTATCCCCATACAGCGGGCTGCCCCTAGGGGTACCACCCAGATATACACCCCACCGTCCCTCGGTGCTTAAGGCGTCATTGATGTCCGTCGAGAATCCAGACCCAGCACTAAGAGCATGGTTTGACATATAAACTTTCCCCTCAGCTTCGAACCACGTTAGGTACTCGAGTTCTACGGGTGAGGTGGCATGCCAACCATCCTCACCCTCCACCAAATCCATTGAGAAAAGTCCAAATCAATGTCCAAAAACCAATCCAACCAAGT
The DNA here is from genome assembly GCF_015104395.2 of Macrobrachium nipponense. Classification (NCBI taxonomy): domain Eukaryota; kingdom Metazoa; phylum Arthropoda; class Malacostraca; order Decapoda; family Palaemonidae; genus Macrobrachium; species Macrobrachium nipponense. The sequence goes on from NC_087204.1 coordinate 39,616,860, forward strand.
CTCAAAACATAAAACTCCGTTGGGCCTTATCAGAGGGAGGAAAGCAGAATGGATTGAAAAAGTTTTAGAAAAAGGAAAAGGGCCTGACTTATTCAGTTTGGATTTCAACCGCTGGGCACCCAAGGCCCAGCAAGAAAGTAGTTCCCCAACCATGGCCATCAGTGGGGCCCAGCTGCTGAACCCGTAAGCCACCCCCCATCCCCGGCAAAGGCTTCAGCATCTGGGGGGTTTATGGTTGGTGCTTTTTTGACCAAAAGTTGGGGATTCGGAGAATATTTATGACAAGTAGTTAGGATAACCTATCCATACTTTTATTTGGGGATAGAGAATAGTTTTCCAAGGCAATTCTAACATTTCCAGAGTTTATACAAATCTTTTCTCATTATGTGATACTCGTTTTGAGTTTCCTGTTTTGCTCTTTACCTTCATCTCGATATCCCATCGCTAATTACTTTTTTTCACTTCTTTTGAGATTTCCATCTTGGTGAATGAGGCTTCATTCAAACGCATTTAATTGATGTGTTTTAAGAGAATCAATTTTACTGAATTATTAATTCCTGCGCCTAATACACACATATAACGCACAAGTAAATTAACATACATGTAATATTTTGTATGTATGGATATATACAATAATGTAATGGTATTATATACAATATATAATATATATATAATAATATATAATATAATATAATATATATATATATATATACATATACATATATTATATATATATATTATACATTACATATAATATATTATATAATATAATAATATATATATATATAATGATAAATATGTATATATATAATAAATTATATACATATTTTATCAAATGATCGAAATCGTGGAGGAAGGGACAGGCATGTTCCGAAATCAGATGGCCTTATTATGATTCGCCGATATTTCCAGGACAACAAAGTCCCATTTTTCAAGACTAAAAAAGCACAAACAAATTTACAAACATAAAATGATTCAGACCTAAAACAACGAAAATTAAAATCAAAAATTTAGATTAAAATGAAAACTCCGAGTCCTCTGCAGCGCCTATCTGTACCTGGTCGCCTGTGGGTTCCTGGAAACCCCAAATCCTCCCCAAGTTGCCCTTTGTTGTCACTCGACTTTCTTCTGAAAGAAAATAGAGTCGTGCACCTTTCTTTCGAGTTTTAAATCATATTAAAACAAAAAAAATAAAAAAAAATTTTCCAATTCGTCTTTTTGTCTGAATCATTTTAATGACTGTAAATTTGTTTGTCTTTTTTAGCCTTGACAAAATGGGACGTGTTGTTTCCAGAGTAAACGTCGGCAAGCATGGATAAAGACATTTGATTTCGGCATGCCTGCCCCTTCTCCGACTTCAACTGTTTTTTGAATTGAATTTTTAGCAACTACTTGACTTCATTGGTTACACACAAACCAAACACAACACACACAAACCACCACAATTGACAAATTTATTTAAAATCGAATTTTTCCAAATCCCAGATGTTCTTTGTTTTAATAATTTTAATAGCACGGATTTGTTAGAAAAGTTTACTTCAGTTGGGGCCGGTGCTGGGACACTGCCCTTCATTTTTAATGGAAAAGCATTACGTACAAGTCGTATGGTATGGCCATGGGGATCACCTTATTTACGGGCCCCACTTTTGCCTAATATTGTTTTCAATGTGCCTCCCTGGAGGGAGGGCAGGTTTTGGCTGGACGGCTGCCCTCTGGCTTGTCACCCTCGATTTTATAGGCAGATTTGTTGAACGACACATTCCTGTTATTTAGAAATAAAGATCGGGCAGAGACGACAATTCCTCGAACTTTGCAATGAAATGCAATCCAAATATTCAAGTTCCCCCCCCAACAACAAAAAATTTGAATATGAAAAATGAAAATAAACTGCCCTTCCTTGATGTGTTTGGGTTTTTTAGACTTGAACGAACATTTTAATAACCACCACTGTTTTTTAGGAAGAGAACGGTTTACTTGGTTCTGGTTCTAAAACTTTTATACGCCACTGCTTTTTTAACTTTCAAGGTTAAAATTCCCTGTTACTACTCTTCCACCCCAGAAGCGTTTACCTTTAACATCCGGGTTGGAATAACGTTTCATGAAAGAAAATTACGTTTTCTCCACCCAGTTTAACTTTGTAAATAACTGTTTTCAATCAGAACTCTTTTACAAACAATTGCGAAAATTTCTAAATAATATCTTCCACCCAAAGTTTGAACTGTCAACGGTACCAAAACTACATCTGTACGCTAGTGTCCCCCTAATATATGATAGCCATTTTTATCAAGAACTGAGATTTATTGTAAGCAGATACCTACCGGCAGTCAACTTAAAATTGATCCCGTGTAACCCAATGACCATCAAGTCCTTGTTTAAATATAAAGAGATCTGCTTCCTTTGATGACCTCGAGAGTCATATATTTGTTTATTGCCCCAGATGTGACCCGGGGAAGTACGTGGGCTCCACCCAGAGGTTGTTAAAGGTAAGATTAGATTCCCATCGTGGCGTTAGCTATCGTACGGGTGTCAAACTATCAAACCCCGAATTTTCCTGTATTAGAGATCATGGGAAAAAATGCAAATACAATATAAATTACAAGGATTTCAAAATCATAGGCAAAGCTCCAAACGAACACCAATTGGCAATACTCGAATCTCTTTTTATCAAACAACTGGTTCCCCAATTAAATACTCAGTTCACGTCAACTCCTCTGTACCTTTTTATCATGTTTTAAATCTGAGTCTTTCATTTTAATTCTGTTATTCTTTTAATTTTTTTTAGCTTCGAAAAATGGACACATGGTCCTGAAACGTCAGCAATAAATACATAACTTTAAAGGATTTTGTTATCTCTCCACCCTCGATGATGCTTATCTGGTTCAAGCAACCGCCTTCAACTTTGTACTATATATATATATATATATATATATATATATATATATATATATATATATATCCATATATATGTATATATATATGATATATATATATATATTGTGTATATATATATATATATATATATATATATATATATATATATATATATATATATATATATATATATTAGGTTTAAAATCTTTTAGATGCTTATACTTTAGTACTGATGGTAAAAAAAAATATCCATGTAAAAGTTTTTCAAGACAAAAGTTAAAATTACATTACTTTGCATACAGGACATATCTTAACGTAGATCCCATCGACTTAACAAGTATAACGCAGTTAAACGGGCGAGGTACCAATTGCACATTTGTTTTGATTATCTGCTATAAGGTATAGTAATTGCTGAAGTTAGATAGCGTCATATTTTACATAGATATGCGATTTTGCTTCTGTCATTGGTGTCGAAATAGTTGTACGTCTTTTTTAATTATCAATTTTCTAATCTTGTCTCTTTAAATCGTTGAATTGTTTCGTGTTATCTTTTTTCTTTAGATTGCTTATGTAGTATGTTAATAATGAGGAAAGATAGAGGGCCTTGGATAGAGAATGAACCGATGCCATTAGTTCATACAAAATCGAAGGTTAGGCTAGCGCCTATCAGCTCCTCAAATTTAGTAACTTGAACTTCCTAAACCACACTATCATCTTCCAGCGATTTACAGAAATCCGCAACCTAGGATATCAACAGAATGATGTATTCAAAGGAGGGAAACCAGAAACAGTGATTTGAAATTTAATGTCCTACGATAAGTGAACTCATTTATATTGTCCTTAAAACCGGCTAGCCAGTGGACAGATGGTTTTACAATTTACATTATCTTCAGCACTTAGATTTTCCAACGGTTTTTAATTAGTTGGCCACATTCTGTTCTATGAACTAACGTAAAATGTTGAGAGAGAGAGAGAGAGAGAGAGGTGGGGGCTAAGAATCTGGGAAAGAATCAGCAAATGAGAATACAAAACATAAATGCAAAAGGATAATTTCAAATTTACCCTTTGAGAGAGAGAGAGAGAGAGAGAAGTAAGGACGGGTCACCAATCTTGCTTTGCTAGGCAGTCAGAGACGTCAATATATAAATATGCATACACATACACACACGCATATATATATATATATATATAGTATATATATATATATATATATATATATATATATATATATATATGCATGTATATATATATATATATATAGTATATAATATATATGATAATATTATATATATATAATATATATATTGCAATGTATGGTATATTATAGATATAATAATATATATAAATATATAATTAATAGTATATATTATTATGCATGTATGTATAGTATATATATATATACTATAATATTATATATATCCAATATAGTTTATATAATATATTAAGTAATCGTATATATCTATGTATGTATGTAGTATTATATATATAATATATATATTAATATATATATATATATTATAATATATTGTAATATATATAATATATAATATATAATATTATATGTATATATATATGTATATATATATATATATATATATATATATATAGATATATCTAAATCTTGTATTCTTGAATACACTGTAAATATTTTTATTTATATTTGGATTTGCGTCGAGCATCATCTCTGGATTCTTGCGTGACTTAGCGACATAAATGATATAGTATGGCTACAAAAACCACACACAATATTATAATACATGTGAATATATATTTATAATATATATATATTATATATATATATATATACTAATTAACATTATATGTATGTATAGATATAGTATCTATAGTATATATATACATATATAACCATATATACATATTATTTATATATATATATATATATATATTATATATTATTACATTACTACACTACATACATACATTACATAGTATATATAATATACATAAATACTATATATATATACATATATATCTATATCTCTATATATATTATATATATATCATACATATATATATATATACATATATATATTAATATACATGTATATATATATTATTCTATATATATAATATACAACACACACACATACTACTATATTATAACATATATATATATACATATTCATTATATATAATACTATATAGATAGATTTAATAATTATATATATTATATATATATATATATAATATAAAATGTATATATTATATATATATATATATATTATAGTATATATGTAATATATATAATATGTATATATATATAATATGTGTGTGTGTGTTATAGTAATAATATATTTTATTAATATATATATATATATATAAATTATAAATATAATCATATAATAATGTATATATAATATATATTCTATATATATATATATAATACATAATATATATGATATTTATATATATATATTTATATGTTATGAATATGTATTGTATTGGTATGTATGTATATTATTATGAATATATTATAATATATATTATTATATATTATATATATATATATAATATATAAATGATATATGTAATATATATATATATATGTATTATTATATAACAATAATATATACATATATATATACATACATATAATGTATAATTATATATATATTAATAATTATATATATATTCACATTGTATATTATATTGTGTTGTTGGTTTTTGTAGGCCCATACGTATATCATTTATGTCGCTAAAGTCACGCAAGAATCCAGAGATGATGCTCGACGCAAATCCAAATATATCAATAAAAATATTTACAGTGTATTCAATAGATACAAGATTGAATTTACAATCTCTTGACCGAAAAGGATGTTGTAATCACCGAATGCAATTGGAGGGTGAAACCTTCCCCTCATAAAACGAACTTGGCAGACTTGGTTGCATTACTTCTGAAAACGAAGGGCTACTCCTTATCACCTGCGGAGAAAAGATTTTTTCATCTCCAAACCAGGATCCACTTGTCCTGCTCTAAACCTCCTCCCCCCCACCTCTCTCTCTCTCTCTCTCTCTCTCTCTCTCTCGCTCTCTCTCTCTCTAAGTCACTACGTGGAATTTTCAAAAGCAAGTCTACGGCTGGTAATACGAGTAAACTAAATTAAAAGTGGTTTGGTTTACAATGAAATTCTATTCCTATCATTATTATAAATTAAAAACTATTTTTTATTTTATCTTGATATTTATTCTTATATGAATTCATCACTAGACATGAACTCCCATTTTGTATTTAATGATTCATAAGGCTTTCAAAGTTATAGGACTCTTACCCATTTCATCCGAAAAAAATCAGTCTACCTATTTCGAACCTATATATTTGATGACTAAAAATAGAACGGAGGAACACAGGAAAATATTTCTGGCGTAATACAGCACCAATAAAACTGAAGTGGCATTTGGAATCCTAAAGAAACGGAGGCAGATGGCAGCAGGTTAGTGGCTACGTCTGGCTGTTTGCCAATATTTGAACTACGATCTCGTTAACAATTTGCTATTCGTCCAACCCTGAAATCCAACGTTAAACTTGCGAACTTGGCGGAGGAGATACTTGTGTCAGAACAATGGTCGAGGAAGGAAATTTACAATGTGAATATTATATGTTGAGCATTTTTTCTCACATAATGTGCTTATATTCATACACCCTCGTTTTATGCGGAACACGTTTTTAAAGAATTTAACTACAAAAAAAAAAATCCTTGAGAGAGTATAAGATTCTTGTCTTTATTTTATCATTATTATTAGCAACGGTGGTGTTTTTACACTATGTGCACTACACGCACACATACACACCACATACACATGGATATATATATATATATATATATATATATATATATATATATATATATATATATATATTATATACCCCTAATTCACGGCTTTTTGTGTCATTTAAAGTTTTCCATGCGATTTCGGGACACTTTTAGATTGAAAAAGTGTTATCTGGTAAGATTTAAATATCAAAGGATGGTTTCTTTATAGAAATCGACATTGTCTTCCTGTCTTCAAATGGTGAAAGGGGCTCTAACAGTAGGTATTCTAACGCCGTGAAAAGAAGCCTCTATGTCTAGCTATCTGTTCTCCTTGTCAGTAAATACTCCATTGTTAAAATCACAATGAAATGTACAAAAGAAAATATGTCCAATGTATGTGCTGCTAAAAGGCAATCCTTTTAGGAACAAGGAAGTTCAGGCACAGCATTCGTTATTTCTGTGTTACTTTTCATGACTTTTCATAACGTCATTTCTGTGTTACTTTTCACTGAGTTACTTTTCGTAACTAAGGAATTGGCCAGATGATTACAGAACGCTTCCTAGATCAACCTACCGTGCGGGACTCAGGGGAACTCACCACTCACCAGATTGGTTACCTTTCTCTCTCTCTCTCTCTCTCTCTCTCTCTCTCTCTCTCTCTCTCTCTCTCTCTCTCTCTCTTCTTTTTTCTCCTGAGCGAGGATGCGACCCTCCCATGTCTTAATCTTTTTCCTCGAGTTAAGATCAGGAACAGGTAAGTTACCATCTTCAAAGGCGCCACCCATTTATCTTCATCGCTTGCGAGAACGATAAATATGACAGGAAATGTTTACGTAAACAGCAGGTAATGAGAAAGCTTACAACGACGCAGGTAGCAAACACTATTTTTGCTCTCGTTACGGAAAATATTTTGAGTTTTCTTAATCGTTCTACCTTCATCTCCATTCTCATTATTTCAGGCGTGTTTGTAGGATTCTGAAAAGTCAATCTTCTTTACACAGCATCAACTCATCTTCTTACAGATTCTTCCCTGGCTGAAGTCTTCCTATTTGTTTGTTGTCCCTCTTTGCTTAACTCTTAAAGCGTGTAATAATAAACGTAACTTTCTGATAAGCATTTCCAAGACCCCTCTTAATAAAAATGGTGCTTATAACAACGGGGAGACACCTATGTGACTGGCATCACCACGATCAAATGCTAGCTTTCTCCAGTTAATCCATTTTTTTCGCTCAGTTACAATTTTACTCAAGTTCCAGAATTTTCTAAAGCATCCGTAATTGGAATATGTAAATGTACTGATTACTTTAAAAGAATAGATGACATCCTTACCTTATCTCCAATGGGTAAATCTGAAACCTAGTCTCATCTGTATTGATATCAGGTCAGTTGAACTGAGTTGAATTGAATATAGAATTTAGGCCAAAGGCTAAGCACTAGGACCTATAAGGTCGTTCAGCGCTGAAACGGAAATGGGCAGTAAAAAGTTTGAAAGGTGTAACAGGAAGCAAATCTCGCAGCTGGACTATAAATCAGTTGTTAGGGGAAGGTGGAAAGTAAAATGGAAGAAAGAGAATTAGAAAAGAAGTACAGTAAAAGGAACGAAAGGCCTTGCAGCTCCGCTTAGCTGCGAACCTTAAGTAAAGCCACTAGTGCACAGCGTGAAGTGCACAGACTGCACTAACCCCCCACCGGTGGATATCATGTCAATGTAGAATAGTTTTATCTTGGCTTTCAGTACAGCACTGAATTTAAGTTATTTATGAATAAGCAGAACAAAATGCAATATTATAACGAATGTGATTTTGTGAACTGTTTTAAATATTTTCCTTGTTTCAGACTGAACGGCGTATGTAAGCATCCACTGAAATGACATATTTCACAGAAGAAATAACGAAGATTATTACCAATATATATGAGAGAGAAAGGGGAGCGAGAGAAAATATGACGGCGGAAGAAGCCAAGTAGTAATTATTGTACCCCAACAGAATTATTAATATCGTAACTAAACTGGTAATTAAAACCCGCGAATGAGACAGCAAAAGAAAAATTCAAAGATTTCACTAAAAAGAAGTCAGGTATACCGATGTCACTATTTATGAAGTCTTCTTTACTGAGCTGACGGTAAATATCCCTGGTTGACATTACTGAGGCAAATTGTGATTGGTGGAAGCTCATATAACTCAACACCCACCAGAGTTCTTAATTTAAACGCACTGGCCAATCAAAAGCAAGGAAGAAGCTTCAATGATATCGGCGGGGGATAAAAACTCCCTGCTAGGTAAAACAACTAAAGAAATAACATAAATAGACCATAAATCTTTATAATGTACGCAAAGGTAAATGAATGTACCGCAGGTATACACAGAAAGAATGTCATCTTGGGCATGGAAAGGCATGATGGAACAACTGACCTCCATCCTAAAGGAAATATTAGAAAATGAATCTTAGAAAATAGAGACGTGGAAATAAGACACTGAATTCATAAATTTTCTGTATAAAGGTCCATTTAACATTTTAAAAACCAAAAATAATGAGAACCACATTTTCCACGACAGAAACCACCCTAGCTTTAAATTCTCATTTTATACACCAAATTAAAAACAATTTTCGTCAAACGCTTTTAATATTTGTTCATTTCAACTGTGTGATTACAAGTAATGGCACGTTCCTAAAGTCATAATGAAAAAGTAATTAAGGAGTAATTAGGACTCTAAAAGCGATGTTCTGGTAGGTTCGTCAGTGTAGAAAAATGTTTATATTTTGCGTGTTAAAACCGTTCCAAAACTAATGCTCTTACAAGTCCATCAATTTGCTAATGGCATTATTCACTGAGAAAAGCCAATGGGTCTGCTAATCATCTCCGAGTCGTATCGGTACGTTTGGTCTAATGAGTTTCAAAACAATCCTATTACAATTGATGATGTTTTAGGTTAACTAGCGATTTGAACTATATTCAGAAGAAAAGGTTTATGGCAGACCTACAAAAACAGCTTGGTCTATCCACCTTAATAATAATAATAATAAAATAATAATAATAATAATAATAATAATAATAATAATAATAATAATAAAAAGGAACCTTGAAAAATTAGATGACAAAGTAGCACCAGGACTTATGCAGAAGTAACAGCGCACATAGTGAGAAAAGGATGGACTCCTAAGGAGGCAGGATCCAACCCGAAACCCCGCAGTCGAATAAGATGACTGGTATGGAAAAAAAAAAAAAGAATAATAATAATATTCTCGATCTCGGCAATTTGTAATTGGTGGAGTTGATAACCTCAAGAAGAATTGTATTACCTGCTTACTGTATTGCATACGGGTGAATTATGTTTATTGAAAATACTTTCCTATGCTATCTTGACATCATCTGTTTTTTCCAGCACGGAAACAAAACGGACATAAAAAAGGGATTCTTTAGTTTCGGTAATGAAATGCACAGAAATTTAATTCTTAAAATGAATGACTATTTTTGGGAGAAATTTAACAACTAGAATTTATTTTGCAAAGACTGACTAGTGATGTTTGTTTCACATCCTAAGGATTAATAGTCTTAAAAATACCTGAACTGTCATTACATTCCGTCTGTATTATTTATGATAACTTGACAATCACATCCCGCGTTGTCTTGAAAGTTTATCATATTTCTTCTATACGTAAATGATTACAATCATTATAAGTACATTTTTAATCACTCTATTTATGAAAATAAAACTGCCGGAATGTTTTTCCCGTGAAAGTATTCGGAGAGAATATTATGTTTTCGTAGAATTAACACATTTAGTAGTCTATTGTTGAATTAAATTCAACTTGAGCAGTAGAAGCCCTAGGTATCACCGTAAGCAGACCACACCAAGTCCAGTGGATGTTTAAACTCAAGATAATTAGTTTTCCACAGTTTTAGTAGACTAATGAAAGAGGTGACTGACGTCCCAGCTGAAGGAAGCAGACAACTTCCAAATTGTAATCTTGTTACGAGAAGGGTACTGATGACCTTATCCTGAAAATCTACTTCAACCGAGCTAGTTTATGTCCTGACATTTCTCGACCGGGATACATTTTCGTTGTTATTTTCTCCTGTGCTGCTTTTATTAAAATGAATATAAGGTTATATTATAATGAATAATAAAACTTTATGTTCATTTTAGTTCAGATGAAGCCTGCTGAAATTCCTTGAATGGAGCATTTGTTCTCTTTGTGGATCTTGTCAAAAATTGTGCATAATATGAATTTTGTCATTAGTCAGTGAACACTATAAACTTAATCGCCATAGGTGAGAATACCCTGGTTTCACTTTTAATGACTGGAATTTCAGATTCAAATTTTACTCTAAAAGATGTCCTCCTTCATTTACTCCTGTTAGTTTTCTATAAAAGAAAACTGTTAGGATGGCTTTGTCTGTCCATCCTCACTTTCCTGTCCGCCGTCAGATCTTAAAAACTACTGAGGCTAGAAGGCTGCAGATTGGTATGTTGATCATCCACTCTCTAATCATCAAACATACCGGATTTCAGCCCTGTAGCCTCAGTGGTTTTTATTTTATTTGAGGTTAAAGTTAGTCATAATCATGCGTCAAGCAACGCTACAGGACAGGAGACCACTGGGCAGTGGCTGAAAGCTTCATGGGCTACGGCTCATAGGGCATTATACAATTGTCCAGAAAACTCAATTGCGCTGAAGAAACTTCGGCACATTTTTCACTTGCTTTTACTACATTTACAATTCTATTCTATTTATCTAGATGATTCAGTCATGAACACTCGGCAATATGATATTAAGGAAATTACATCATTTGCTTAGAATCTAAATGGTAACACTTAATGCCTAAACCTTTATGAAAGTGAAGGAGAAATTAGATGAAATTAGATGAGGATGAAGATGATGATGATGATGAGAGAGAGAGAGAGAGAGAGAGAGAGAGAGAGAGAGAGTCCATATCTTCTTGGAGGTGTGTATGTGTGCCGATACGTGCATATATAAAAAAAATAAACGCAGGATCACCGAGTCCATGATTCCACAATCCAAAAAAAAAAAAAAAAAGGAGAGGACTTAATATGCTTAATCCTTGCTATTTTTGCAATCGCATCGAATCTCTCATAGCGTGTGCCCCCAAGCGAACCTTGGGAGATAAACCTCCAGCCTTCTATTCGGTTTTTCAAATTGCCTTCGCTCTGCCTCAATTTCCTTCCTATTCGCTAAAGACTAAAACTGCAGATTTTCTTAGAACTTAAAGAAACATTACAATTCTGCTCCCGAGGATAATCGTCCAGGGAATCCTTGGTCCTTTCTTTTGCTTTCTACTTAAAGTCCTTTCCGAGAATATATTAGACCTCTTTATTGCCTGACCGGTCTCAAAAAGAGATTTCTATTTCCATTAATCCTATTATTTCTAATCGGGGCCGAGGATGGGGGTTCTCTGAGACCGGAACGTCCTTAAGGAACGGGCGGCATGCGAACGTTCTTGTTAAATATTAAATGTTTTGATTTTAAAATGTAACGAAGGAAAACAGTGAAATATCTGTAATTGAGCGAACGCCACTATTACGATTCTGTCCACATCTTATAAATGTTGTCGGTGGGGAACTTTAAAATTTAGATTAATTAGGGATCGCGATTCTCTCTCTCTCTCTCTCTCTCTCTCTCTCTCTCTCTCTCTCTCTCAAATAGAGAACACTAGTTATGTGATAGCTTGGCGCGCACGCGCGAGAGAGAAGCTCTTTTAATAAAAATGATTATAACAAAAATTGGATTATGTCAAGATTATCAGCATAAGGAGAAGGCGAGAAAAGATCTGAAGGAGGAAATTAGAAAAGAGAGGAAGTAAGGAAACCATACTTTCTTCCAGCCGACAGTAAATATCCGCAATCAATATCACTACAGCTAATCAAGATTGGCGGAAGTTCGTGCCACTCATCTCCCAAACAGAGGTATCAGTTGAAATGTATCGACCAATCAGGAGCAAGAGGAAAGCTTCAGTGATAGCGGCTGCTGATATTGACCATCAAGTCCACAAATATAGAGCAGTGCGTGAGGGGACAGACCCATATTCAGTTCTTGAGAGGCACTCAAAGCCGACATCATTCCAGAAGGCTAATTTCCCAGGACGAGAAAGAAAGAAAGAAAAAAAAAAAGTTCTCGATAAACAATAGTTTGGAGCAATAGCTGTTAGTGTCAGATCCTC
>NC_087204.1:39642184-39649684 GCF_015104395.2 Macrobrachium nipponense
ACCGTATAAATAAAAGTTTCATGCATAAACACATAACAATGTGAACTGAAGCCTATGCTATATCATCGACCTGTGAGGGTTTTCATCGGATTTCGACAGATTATGCAAGTCCATTTTATAAAAGTTAGAAAGTCTAAAACATTCTGATTACCTCTTAATGAAACGCTTAGAAAAGTAGACTCTTAATTCTAGAACTAATGCGCTATCCTGATAGAGTTCTGATACACGTTAGAATTACCCATCATCTTTTGACTCGTCCGGGTAGCGTATATTCCCGAACTGTAGTACCGAACCTTCCCTGAAAAAGCGGGAAGCCATAATCTTAAAATCCAATCACAGATTCTCCTTGAAAATGATCGCATTATGTTTCCACCACCCAAGTAATCTACACTATTTAATCTTAAACCAGCCAGACCTAACCTAACCTAACCTAAGGGCATGGCAAAAAAACTGGGGCTGATGAAGTACTATTATTCATCTCGGGAATTTGAGTCCGGGTATGGTCCCTTTCAGCTTTCTAATAGTGGGGTCGCTCTGAAATAATTGTTAGACAATTTTCTCTTAACCGCCATCAATTAAATCCAATAGCTGTCTTTCTTTTGCCCCCATGGCCAAAAGCCGCCAGTTCTCCTCCTACAACCACTTTCTTTCTTAAATATATAAAAAAAGGAAATCCTTGAACAGAGAAATTAAGTGTGATTCCAGACTCATACCCTCCATATCTATTACGCGGGAGATATATCATTTCTTCAAAAGAGGGGAAAGTACAAGATTTCCATAAATACGGTTATTAATATGAACAAATCACCCGACGGATATAAATCACGAATTTTACTCTGTATGACTGATGAGGACACCTTATTAATAACACTTAATATCTGGTGCTGTCAGATTTTTATGTTCCATTTATAGTGTAGATCATTATAGCATGCCATAGCTGTACTATTTAAGTATTTGCCTTTAAAATTTTATGAATATTTGAGGCTAATTTTCATCAAAATAGATCGTAATTCCTCATATAATAAACCTGCTCTTTTAATGCAAATTTAAAAGGTAATATCGCTTAATTAATGCAAATGGCTTACTTAACTGACCATTTTATTTGCAATAATAAAACATACCTGATGTGTAGGCATGAAAATTTTACAAACAGACAGAAATCCTTAAACCTTAAATATATTTATCTGTTATTCACTAAGTAAAATTCAACCCAGTGTACAATTAGCTCTGAAATACATCGTCAATGAGTTTATACTTGCATGTACGGACACCAGTATCTAGTTTGTTAAAAGTTAAGCGAAACAATATTTTCCCAGAGGATATGCAGTTATTGAAACATAAATGAATAACAATATAATGAGGTAGCTTGCGTTTTTCCTGCACCGGATACCTTTGTTCATTACCTCCATTCTTCTCGTAAAACAAAAATTACTGCGCAAATCGCTGATATGTAACCTAATGACAAAATTTAAAGAGTTCGGGATAACATGCCAGGAATTTAAAACTTGCTACTTCCTGGAACATAACATTATTGAAATTTCATCTAAACAAAAGAAACAAAACATTGCTATCTCGACGCGATTATCAGAGTCGCTCAAATTAAAACATTAATCTTAAAATGAGTATGTGATTTATACTATTTTCATAAGGAAGAGTAATAAAGCTGTCTTCGTACATTGTAACCAATTCAGTGCGTCACCTAATCCCTACTACTCTCTTCGCCTCCGATAACCAACACCATTGGGTTAATTTTAGTACCTAGATTGGTATGTTATTAAAATGTAGAGATACAGTTCACACACACACACCACACATACGCACAACACCAATCCACAACACCCCAACCCACACACACACACACATATATATATATATATCATATATATTATTTATATATATATAATTATATATACTAATATATAGATATATAATATTATATTATATATATAATATTATATATATATATTAATTATATTTACGTTCCTACTTTTTTGTATGTTTTCCGCGGTGAATACCGTTCTCATTGCACAAAACAATGCATGGTATTCTGTGCAATAATTGTGTTTCTTTTTATTGTGTTTCTTCATTACCAATATGTGAAAAAACAATTGTATCCCCTTTTTTCTTCAGAGAGAGAGAGAGAGAGAGAGAGAGAGAGAGAGAGAGAGAGGGGATGGGGACTGCTTCACTGTCAAATTAATAAAGTTGAAATCTCCTCCTTTATGAAACTCGAAATATCTCTTTAAAAGAGTTCTTCCGAGAAAGGTGTGCAATAAGATGTTGAGCCATATTCATTTTATTATTTCATTTTCCAATATACTCTTTGCTTAACAAATAAGACAAAGAAACTCCCCGCAAATGCTAAACGCTCAGAAAAAGAAAGACAGGTGACAAATTTAATTCCTTTAGTTAAAATGAAGCTGCATTCAGGTATATAATTACCTTCAGAATATAAACAAAATAAAAAAGAAGAGCGGAAGGAACATCCTAAAGCCGGGGAGCTCAAAGACAAAGCTCTAGAAGACCATCTGATCACTGTCAGGTGAAAGGAAATTTGAACGTAGCACCTGTCAGCTACAACAGATTAGATACTGGAGTGGAGTGGAATGTACAGTTTAGGCCAAAGGCCAAGCACTGGGTCCTATAAAGTCATTCAGCGCTGGAAAGGAAAATGAGAGTAGGTAGGCCTAAAAGGTGTAACGGGAGGAAAACCTCAAAGCAGTTACAATGAAATGACTAATAGGAGAAGGTGGATAGCAAGATGGAAAAAAATAATATGGATGCCCCTAGCTGAAAGGGGTTTCAGCTAGGGGCCGAAAGGACGCTGCAAAGAACCTTTAGTAATCCTTGCACCCCGTCGGGTGGACTGATGGCACTACCTCCTGCGAACGACTATACTCATTTTATTTTTTTTTTTTTTCATCTCTCCATCCGCCTGTGGTGTTTGCGCATGGTAACACTGCATCCAGAGCTTTAAATAATATCCTATTTCGAGTATTAACGGTGTAATTCGCATACAGTAAATTATTAAAACACTTTTCAGTTGCAAATGTCCAACAAGATATCCTTTTATTCACCTAAAACTTACACATAGCGTAACTATTTAAAGCCCGGGACGCAGTGTTACCATGCGCGACCACCACAGGAAAATGGACAGATGGAAAAAAACAGAGTATAGATATTACACTCCACAGATAAGATCTTGGCTGATCGGTGGAAAGGTTAAACGCCCCGAACAACCAAGAAAACAAACGGACTTTGGACAAATCATTATTGATGCTAACTAAAAAAAAATAATGATGATGGCACTACTAGATTCATACGTCATCGAAGGAAGAAAAAAATTTGTTTAAGTAAAAGCAGCCTCAGGAACAGGTTATAAATAACACAGATACTAAGCTTTTGGAACTAGGAGCCAAATAACTATGAACAGGTCGAGGCCAACATTTTTTTTTCCCAGGAAACAAAATATGATTTGGAGGAGAGTACGATTTCACCTTAGCACAGAAATAAAATGAAATAAAAGGGTGATAAAAGGCAGATCAAAAAGAACTTAGACGGAACGAGACTCACGCTGACCAACAACTTATCATGGCAGTTCACATCAGGGGGGAGCAGCTGATGCCGTGTCTTTTGAAGAGGAGGAATGCTGTAGCAACGCCAGGTATCAAGTCTCGCCTTGGGACTGAAGTCATTAGGATTAAGGAAGGATCACTCTGACGGCAAGAGAGGCTGATGGAATTTCATGACTATTTTTCAAGATCAGTGATGGAAGGTGCTACGAGGTGGAACGAGTTGAAAAGAATATTAAACTGATTAAATTTCCGGTAGAGTTAATTTCCTTTGCGCCGTGGAAAAAAAAAACCCGGTTACTGATTATGCGAAATCTGCTGATTACTTGTATGAAACTCAACTCTCTTGTAGAGCACTGAATGTAGAAATTAATATGAACGTATATATATACGTACATATATATATATATAATATATATATATATATATGTGTGTGTGTATATATATATATATATATATATATATATATATATATATATGAGAATATATGTATGTATATATATATATCTATATATATATATATATATATATATATATATATAGATATATATATATACATACACACACACACACACACATATATATATATATACATATATATATATATATATATATATATAGTATATATATATAGTATATATATATATATATATACCAGCAGACCAACCCAGCACTGCCTGGGAAAACTGAATGTCAGCCAATCATTTACCTTAGAAAGGAAGTAACACATCTGGTTTTGATCAACATGTCTGTTTAAAGCCACAATTCTGGAGAAAATTATTAATCAGAGCATTTTCAGTAGTATAACACATAATTTACACGACAAAAGAATTCAAAGAAGATGTAAGAACATTTTTCTAAGCTTGGTCGCAATTCCAGTCACGTTACTAGGCCCCACACTATGTTAAGTAAATTACAGGATGCAAAGTGATATTATATATGCTTTTTGTAAAAACTCATAAAAAGTTGAATGTTAACAAATGAAAAAGTAGATATTAATATTTCCCAATTAACTCACACTATCTACCGATAAATAGGCAGTATAACATATATCCACAGCAGTTTTTAAAATAACTTGGATGCAGCAGCGTCTAATATCCTATGATGCTAGAATATACACATATTTATATAATGAATTCACAAATAAATTTTCACAATAATCTACTTAGAAATAATAACATAGCGAAGAAAGGAGATACTTAACTTTTAAAATTATATAAAAAATCAATACCGAAATCACATCGGCCTAAAATTTCTTTTTTTCTTTTTTTTTTTTCCGCCTTAACCACGAAAAGACGAGATTTAAACTCCCGCCACTCAAGAGCCCCGTTGCAGTGAACCAGGAGCGCGATTTAAACGCCCTGATGGGGTTCAGAAGATCCAGGTGTCCGCTGACAGTTACAAACAAATGGAGGGAGGGTGGGGGAAGGGGGGGTGGAAGGGAGGTGATTTAAATTACTTGTTCTCCGGGAAAGAATTTAAAGTATTTCATTAAACTGAACTAGCTAATTGTTTACAACGGAGTTTAAATGGGTTCTCCCCCTTTTAAAGAAATGGCGGTGTTCCATTTTTGGTGTTAAGTGGTGATGATTTTACTAGAACGCACTTTTTAAGTATTTTTTAAATATTTATAAGAGATATTATAGTTTAAGATAGTTTTTAAGCTTAGGATGGATTTAATATTGTTTTAAAATATCTGACGCAAAGGTAACATATATGATATATTTCATGTTTAATTATATATATATATATATATATATATATATATATATATATATATATATATATATATATATAGATATATATTGTAACAAAAAAAATCTCTCTCTCTACGGTAAGGATTTACGAGGAGGAATATATCAGGAAACAGTGACAACCCACTATAACTTAAAATGTACTTTAATAACAATTAGTAAGGAAATTAAAGTCACAAACAGAACATTAAACAAATTACGGACGCATTGCACAAAAGCAAAGACTCGCCATACAGCACTTCATCAAGACTACTCATCACTAATCACTGCATTTTACAGTATAATACCCAAGTCACAAAGCTTACATCAACACAACATATAATTCACTGTAACATCAAAAAGTTAGTGGCAACCAACGTTACATCACACAAGAAAACATCCAAATGGGATAAACAATACATTACCATATATTCCTCAAAACTTGATACACTATTATAATCACTTGTTTGTTTCAGCTCCAACGAAAATCATCGTTTTGGGCCTTTATATACCGACTCACGCTAGACATCCATGGACCAAATATCATATTTTCGGTACATTATCCTTGGCGACTACCGCCTACGCCAAGCGCTACTGCCATCTGTTGTCTAGTGTACACACTTTTTTTGTATGCAAATATCAATTTTCAACCTTTTATGCAATTTACATTCAATAAATCAATATTCCTTTACATTCCCCCCTTTTAACTCAGCGGCTCTCTCCTCAGTCCATGCTGAATTTTCACTCTTACAGTCTTAAACATTAGCTACTTCCCTTCAGCAACTATCGGAGACTGCCACGTCGTTGGTAACAAGCACTTTCCTTTAAGTAATCAACAGATCTAGAGAGAGAATCTGCAATGACATTTTCTTTGCCTGCTATATGGTGAATATTCAGTTTGTGAATGGTTTGCAAAAATAAAGACCATCTTAAAATTCTCTTATTGTTGTACTTACATTTATTAATAAAGGTTAAAGGGTTATTATCAGTATATACATCTACTTCAAAGTTACTGTTAAGCAAGTATATCTCAAAGTGCATTAAACTCAAAATTAAACTTAAAGCTTCTTTTCAACAATACTGTAATTTAACTGGTGGCTATTATTATTTCTTTGAAAAAGTAAGACACAGGGTGTAAAACACCATTATGTTTCCTGTAATAATACACGCCCAGCTCCTACTTCACTGGAGTCTACCTGTAACTTAAATGGTAGATTAAAGTCTGGGATTTCAGCACTGGCTTAGACATTAACATGAGCTTAAGTTTATTAAAGGCATCGTCACATTCCTTTGACCACAAACTTCACATCCTTTTTCAGCAACTCTGTTAATGGGTAGGCTACATCTGAAAAGTTCTTACAAAATTTTCTGTAATACCCCACTGTTCCAAAAATTTCATCACTCCACGTTTAGATGTAGGGAGGGTCAAATTCTTTATGACCTCAATATGACAATCAACAGGTTTCACTTGGCCACTTCCTATTTCATGTCCTAAATATTGAACAGTAGTTTTTCCAAATTCACATTTGGCAAGGTTTATCGTAACATTAAATCTAATAACCTCTTAAAAACATCATATACTTTTTTAATGTGATCTTCCCAGGTTTCTCCAACAATAATAATGTCATCTAAATAAACAAATTACACCTTCGAGATCCTTCAAGATATAATTCATCTGACGTTGGAAAGTCAGAGGTGCATTACATAAACCAAATGCATACCTTATAATTATAAGTCCATGGGGTGTAAACAAAGCAGCAATATCCCTGCTGTTTTTGTCTAACTCAATGATAGTATCTTTCAATAAATCAATTTTACTTAAAAAAGGAAACTTTGCTACATTATCAATTATATCTTCTACTCTGGGCATAGGATATGAATCTTTTATAGTTACATTATTTACCTTTCGATAGTCTGTACACATTCTTGCACTTCCGTCAGGTTTGTCGACTAGAATACATGGGGCTAGCCCATTCACTATGGCTTTCCTCTGCTAGTCCGTGTTTCAGTAAATAAGCAACTTCGGTCTTTAACTGTTGTTGTTGCCTCGGCGACATTCTGTATGGACGCTGACTTATTGGAGTCTCTTCTCTCAAACCTGATTTTATGTTGTAACTCCTTTTATCCTTTTAGGATGGTCTGAAAATAGATCTGAAAAGTTTTGAATTAGCACTTTAAAATCATGCTGCTGTTCA
>NC_087204.1:39654684-39674424 GCF_015104395.2 Macrobrachium nipponense
TATGATATAAATATATATATATACATATATATATATATATATATATATATATATATATTATATTATATATATATATATACATATATATATATATTAAATGTTAAATACGTTTACGCGTTTCAAATAGCAACAATTACATCTTTGCATTAAAAGTCCCAAATGATCCTTCATCTGATAGAATGAGGGAAGCAAAGGAGAAATACTCATTGGTCGCAAGAAAAGCCGATTCTAATTCGATATAGCAGTAAGAAGAAAGTTATTTAATTTTCGCAAACCACAATATTTTGTTTTTCTCAAAAGCCAGATAAATATCCCGGCTACAGCCAGCGAAAACATATTTGTTCCAATCCAGGGAAATATTTTTTTAATGCTTCTTCGATAAATCTAATTTGTATCATAATTCTCCTTTTGAGTGTATATTCATGTGCTCTGTAACTCTTGAATAAGTATATGGTTAAATATATGAACCTATGATATCCCCCCCCCCTTTTTTTGCATTTTTGTTTTCATAAAATGTCAATATAAAATTTAATTATGATAAAAATGATGACCATTCTTTCTCACAAAGATTCTGCTACTTTCATTTTTTCTGAACGTTTTCGTATATGAAAATAAGAATTTTAATGCTAATTTAAATCTACCGGTCAATGCGCAGATAATACATATCATGGTTTTCAATGAAAATTGTAAAGTCCCTTTATCCTTCATTTGATAAATGTAGTTGTATTTTCGTAAACAAAGTTATATGTAGTGCTGGTTCATGTCTTATCAGAATATACTTATGCGCTCTCGTGGATAAAAGAAGCAGAAGCAGATATCCAATACTGTAAATATAATCAACATATCTTTGTGTTGGAACAATTCTTTTTTCTTGTATCTGTTGACTTCGATTTATATACTGACATTCTTCACATATGTGACTGGATTATTCCTATTTTTCTGATAAGGGGAAAATCTAATTAAGTTATTATTATACCTGACTACTGATATTTCATTCATCTTAACGCAGAGTTAATTCGAAAAATTTTAAAACACATTCACTCAAGTTGATAACAGAAAATTGATAATAATTTTCTTATATTCGTTTAGGTTTAGGCATAACTATGATTACTATGTGCCTAATCAGGTACTAGACATTTTACTTTTTGATACTGTGAAATAATCTGGTTTATTTTCAGTTCATTTAGAAATGAAACATAAAAAGGTACGTTTAATCAAACAACGAAATGTTCCACATTTGGTATGAAGCGAGTCATTTCTTACTTTCATACACTTTCCTGTGTAAAATTCTCTGCAGGATATTAAGCGTCATTTGGGGATGTTGGTGAGTAATGTGCAGACATCACATGAAAAAGCTGTCTGGCTTGACTTGGGAATTCTTCTACATTAACGGATATATATTTTTTGACGTGAATCTTCTTTCGTTATAAATTTTGTCCTTGTGGACTTGGAAAGTATTGTCATATGATTTACCACACACAAATACAGCAAAAAAAATCCCTTTCTGCAAGAATGAAGAAATAGAAATAAATAATAATCAATAACCTATTGAGACTGTGTCTTTATATCGCTTTAGGATAGGTTCTAGTGATAAAAGCATAAATTAATAACACCATAACTAGTTTTAGTGATAAATGAATTATAATAATAATTATTACACAGATATGTAAATTCCCACTTATAAAGAAGTACATATTGCAAGCAATAAATCGATACCCACATCAATAAATTGTCGGTTAAAATAAATTGTGATTATTTTAAAAAGTAAAGTCGTATAGATTGCCCTAGTTTTTGTTTGCTTCCTTTGAAAACATGAAAACAAAAAATGTTTCTGCGCATTTATTTACCAACGGTAATTAATGAGAGAATTATGAAATGAAGACGACATTGAACTACTGATTATAATTGCATACATCCATATTGTAGGTCACTGTCATGTTTTAGGGCAAAGAAAGAGAAAACTTACAACAGGGGAAACGTCAGTAAATATATTTCAAATATTAAGAAATTAGTTCTTCCTTCCAAAAACGGATTCCCGGCCTCATCCTTGACAGAATATTAATGGTTCCTTATGATCTAGACATTTATTATGATCATATCCTTATTTTAGGAAATGTTTTCCTGAATCCTTCTTTTTTATTTATTTTTTTTTATCTGAAAGGCATTTTCTATTCAGGGTCTGCGCACACACACCCATGCTCAAATGATGGCTCGTTGTTTACCAAGGAGGCATTTCGAATCCCACTGGTAAAGAAGCACTTATCACTTATAATCATAATCCTATTCGGGTTTAAGTATATCCCGAGGTATCGTGCAATCAATATTAAAATAAATTCGTGGCTTAAATTTCGTGAACATGAAAAAAAGTGTATGTGACAATATATATATATATATATATATATATATATATATATATATATATATATATATATATATATATAATATATATATATATATATATATATATATCATTACACCAAAGGACATGCATTATTTGAGCAAGATTAAAACTACTTTTCACGTTCTTAATGGTCACCAAAATGGTTACGTAATACATAGAATATTAATGTAAATAGTTCATATATTGCCAACAGCAATACTCGTCATTTCAGCCGTATAAAATAACAGAGTTATTAACGCCATTCTGACGCGTAACACCTATTTGAATGGGAATAGAGGTGTCCATAACTACCGCCTGCTAGCGCAAAATCTAATTACATCACTCGTTCACATTTGTCAACAACTGACATGTTAGGTTACTGAAATATATTTATTGACATTTCCCCTGTTGTAAGTTTTCTCTTTCTTTGCCCTAAAACATGACAGTGACGGACGATATGGATGTAGGCAATTGTAATTAGTAGTTCAATGTCGTCTTCATTTCATAATTCACTCATTAATTACCGTTGGTAAATAAATGCGCAGAAACATTTTATGTTTTTTTTTTCAAAGGAAGCAAACAAAAACTAGGGCAATCTATACGACTCTACTGTTCAAAATAATCACAATTTATTTTAACCGACAATTTATTGATGTGGATATCGATTTATTGCATGTAATATGTGCCCCTTTATAACTGGGAATTTATATATCTGTGTAATAATTATTATTATAATTCATTTATCACTAAAACTAGTTATGGTATTATTAATTTATGCTTTTATCACTAGAACCTATCCTAAAGCGATATAAAGACACAGTCTCAATAGGTTATTGATTCTTATTTATTTCTATTTCTTCATTCTTTCAGAAAGAGATTTTTTTGCTGTATTTGTGTGTGGTAAATCATATGACAATACTTTCCAAGTCCACAAAGACAAAATTTATAACGAAAGAAGATTCACGTCCAAAAATATATATCTGTTTATGTAAAAGAAATCCCAAGTCAAGCCAGACAGCTTTTTCATGTGATGTCTCCACATTACTCACCAACATCCCCAAATGACGCTTAATATCCTGCAGAGAATTTTACACAGGAAAGTGTATGAAAGTAAGAAATGACTCGCTTCATACCAAATGTGGAAAATTTCGTTGTTTGATTAAACGTACCTTTTTTATGTTTCATTGCTAAACAAGCTGAAAATAAAACCAGATTGTTTCACAGTACCAAAAAGTAAAACGTCTAGTACCTGATAAGACACATAGTAATCATAGTTATGCCTAAACCTAAACGAATATATGAAAATTATTATCAATTTTCTGTTAACAACTTGAGCGAATGTGTTTTAAAATTTTTCGACCTTCCCTGCGTTAAGATGAATGAAATATCAGTAGTCAGGTGTAGTAATAACTGACTTGGATATTTTCCCTGATGAGAAAAATAAGAATAATCCAATCACGTATGTAAAGAATGTCAGTATATAAATCGAAGTCAACGGATACAAGAAAAAAGAATTATTCCAACACAAAGATATGTTGATTATATTTACAATGGTTGATATCTGCTGCTTATTTTATCCATGAGAGCGCATAAATATATTCTGAGACATGAGCCAGCACTACTTATAACTTTATTTACGAAAATACAATTACTTTTATCACATGAAGGATAAAGGAACTTTACAATTTTCATTGAAAACAATGACATATGTTCTGCGCATGAACCGGTATATTTAAATTAGCATTAAAATCCTTATTTTCATATGCGAAAACGTTCAGAAAAAATCATAAAAATAGCAGAATCTTTGTGAGAAAGAATGGTCATAATTTTTATATAATTAACTTTTATAGAAACTTTTATGGAAACAAAAATGTGTAAAAAAAAAAAAAAAAAAAAAAAGTGATACCATATGTTCATGAATTTAACCATATATTACCGAGGTTCCGACCTCGGTAATCTTAAAAGGTTGGTAGCAATGAACCGTGCAGCTAGAAACTGAAATGACATCCATTTTCTCTTTCTCCAAAACCCCCCCTCCTCTCTCTCTCTCTCTCTCTCTCTCTCGCTCTCTCTCTCTCTCTCTCTCTCTCTCTCTCCCGACAACACTTCTCTCTCTCTCTCTCTCTCTCTCTCTCCCTCTCTCTCTCGACAACACACCCACCCACCCCTCTCCATTACCTAAGGCAATTAAATCAGACTCGTGAACTACGAAAATACATTTATTTAAGAGCAAAGCATAAACTAAATAACTCAGGTTCTTAACAAAATGATTAAATGAAAGATTGAACTCAGATAACCCACTCCAACATTATTTTAGTCATAAAATTAGAAAAGTCATAGTAGTCTAGTACACCACGGAACATCAGTTAAGTTCCCATTTCTAAATATCAGATCCGTTCCCCTTTGTCTCAGATCCGCCTATAAGAAGACAGAACATGAAAGATTGAACTCAGATAACCCGCTCCAACATTAGTTTAGTCATAAAATTAGAAAAGTCATAGTAGTCTAGTACACCACAGAACATCAGTTAAGTTCCCATTTCTAAATATCAGATCCGTTCCCTTTGTCTCAGATCGCCTATAAGAAGACAGAACATGAAAGATTGAACTCAGATAACCGCTCCAACATTAGTTTAGTCATAAAATTAGAAAAGTCTTAGTAGTCTAGTACACCACAGGAACATCAGTTTAAGTTCCATTTCTAAATATCAATCCGTTCCCCTTTGTCTCAGATCCCGCCTATAAGAAGACAGGAGAAATATCGATAAGCAAAAGATTCAAAAGCAAAATAAAAAGGTCAAATGAACTAGAACATCTTTGAAACAATATTTAAAATACAAACAAGCCACACTTTTCGCCAAAGAATAAGTATGGTTACCCATTGAACACAGATTTCCCACACTTCACTAAAAATACAGTTAAAGGATGGCTCTTCGCCAACTCTGTAGCGATCTCCCATCTTGGCTAACTTACTTTCTCATTATGTAGGGAAGTAGCTCGCACACACACACACGAACTAACACACACTGTTCACTCCCAAGGAAGAGCCTCAAAACAGATTCATAAGGCATATCTGTATCTGCCCGTGTATAGAGACAGGACGTGGCACTGATCTGCTTAGACAGCGACTTCGACATCGCGCCACCCGACAAAGCTTGTCACTTTGGGCCACACTCTTTCCAAGGAGAAGTTAAATGTCACAGCCTATCACAACCTCACACTCAGAAAGAAAAGATACAAATCACATTCACAGCGGTGTCTTAAATATATTGTCTTAATTATTCCTTGTTGCACATATACTTATTCAAGTGTTAAAGAGCACATGAAAATACACTCAAAAGGAAAATTATGATAAAAATGAGATTTATCGAAGAAGCATTAAAAGAATATTTCCCTGGATTGGAACAAATATGTTTTCGCTGGCTATAGCGGGGTTATTTATCCGGCTTTTGAGAAAAACAAAGTATTGAGGTTTACGAAAATTAAATAACTTTCTTCTTACTTTTATATCGAATTAGAATCGACTTTTCTTGCGACCAATGAGTATTTCTCCTTTTCCTCCCTCATTCTGTCTGTTTATATATCAGATGAAGGATCATTTGGGACTTTTAATGCAAAGATGTAATTGTTGCTATTTGAAACGCGTAAACGTATTTAACATTAATATATATGCATACACACACACACACACACACACACATATATATAATAT
This sequence comes from Macrobrachium nipponense, assembly GCF_015104395.2. Taxonomy (NCBI): domain Eukaryota; kingdom Metazoa; phylum Arthropoda; class Malacostraca; order Decapoda; family Palaemonidae; genus Macrobrachium; species Macrobrachium nipponense. The sequence goes on from NC_087204.1 coordinate 39,660,776, forward strand.
ATATATATAATATATATATATATATATATATATATATATATATATAGATATATAATATAATATATTTAATAATATATATATATATATATATAGATATATATATATATATATATATATATATATATATATATATAATATATATATATATATATATATATATATATATATATATATATATATAAAATATATATATATATATATCATATTATTATTATAATATATATATATATATTATATATATATATATATATATATATATTATATATATATATATATATATATATATATATACTATACATAATATATATATATATATATATATATATATATATATATATATATATATACGATATATATATATTTATATATATATATATATATATATATATATAATATATATACATATATATAAATATATAATTATATATATATATATAAATTATATAAAATCATATATACCATATATATATATATATATATATATATATATATATATATTATATTAAACATGAAATATCTCATATATGTTACTTTTTCATCAGATATTTTAAACAATATTAAATTCCTCAAAGCTTAAAAAAACTATCTTAAACTATCATATCTCTTAAAAATATTTTAAAAGTACTTAAAAGTATGTTTTAGTAAAATATCACCACTTAATACCAAAATGGGAACACCGCCATTCCTTTAAAAAGGGGAGACTCATTTAAGCTCCGTTGTAACAATTAGCTCAGTTCAGTTTGAATGAATACCTTTAAATTCTTCCCGGCGAACGAGTAGTTTAAATCACCTCCCTTCCCCCTCCCCCCCACCCCCACCCCCCACCCTCCCCTCCATTTATTTGTAACTGTCAGCGGACACCTGGATCTTCTGAACCCCATCAGGGCATTTAAATCGCGCTCCTGGTTCACTGTAATGGGGCTCTTGAGTGGCGGGAGTTTAAATCTCGTCTTTACGTGTTTAAGGCGGGGGAAAAAAATAGAAATTTTAGGCCGATGTGATTTCGGTATTGATTTTTTATATAATTTTAAAAGTAAAGTATCTCCTTTCTTCGCTATGTTATTATTTCTAAGTAGATTATTGCAAAAATTTATTTGTGAATCCATTATGTAAATATATGTATATTCTAGCAACATAGGATATTAGGCGCTGCTGCATCCAAGTTATTTTGTAATAAATCCTTTTTAATTATTTAACATTCAACTTTTTATGAGTATTTACAAAAAGCATATATAATATCACTTTGCATCCTTGTGATGGTACTTGTTTCATAGCAAAGAAAGATAAAGGAAAGGAGAACCCATTTTCGAGAAGTTCGGCAGCAAGAAGGCTTTCGCGCCACTGTTGGAGGCGCCTATGCTCGCGGCTGTTCTAGAATCGGCAGGAGTGTTGTGGATCTCGTCGTTACATGAGAAACACCGCGATTTCTGATGCAATACCTCGTCTAGGTTCATCTAGGGAGTCCTAGTAAACTCGGGTGTCTGTGACGCTCGCCGTAGGCCCCGCCCCCAGAGTGCCGTATAAATACAACGAACGAACTTTGGAGAGCAGTGATCGTAAGAGGAAGAGATCGTAAAAGAGAGGGATCACCAGTTAGTAAGAGCCACAGATCAGATTATCAGTGAGAGATCAGCAGCAGTGATCGTCAGAGAGAGACTAGAAACGAAGGAACCGACGAAGTATCAATCAAAAGAAGAGTTGTTTGAGAGTTGGTTGGATATTGGTCTAGTCGTCTTCAGGTGTGGAAGGCCGAGTTATCTACGTTGAACAGACTTCGGAGAAGAAAAGGGGGGATTTCCTGCCTTACGACTAGACTAGTTCCTGCAATACGGAGTCAAGAGGACGTCCGCTTTCGCCGTTCTCCTTTTGTGAAGCCACTGCTCCGAGTCGGTAAACTGGCCCGCAAGTATTTGAATTGTGTCACTGTTCCCCCAGTTCATGCAGTGTAAGATTCTATCGTTTTATGTAAATAGGAGATACCATTCTGCATTTACCTTTGTTAGTAAGCTTGTAAATAAACCTTTGTTGTGTTAGTGTTTCTTTCTATATTCGTATCCCCAGTTTCAACTGTTTGTGTTTATATACATATATATATATATATATATATATATATATATATATATATATATATAATATATATATATATTATATATATACATATATATTTTTTTTTTTTTTTACTATTTTATATCGAACCTGAAGCGGACCTCTCTCAGAGGCCGTAACATTGTGTCGAATCCTTTCCAAGATATTTCGACACCGTAACATTGTCTCTGAGATCTCAGATCCGTAACAATCCTGTAATTTACTTAACATAGTGTCGGGTCTAGTAACGTGACTGGAATTGCGACCAAGCTTAGAAACAAAAACGTTCTTACATCTTCTTTGAATTCTTTTGTCGTGAAAAGTATGTTTTCTACTACCGAAAATGCTGTGATTAATAATTCTCTCCAGAATTGTGGCTTTAAACAAACATGTTGATCAAAACCACTGTTACTTCCTTTCTAAGGTAAATGATTGACTGTCATTTAGTTTTCCAGGCAGTGCTGGTTTGGTCTGTGGTGTGTATATATATATATATATATATATATATATATATATATATATATATATATATATATATATATATATATATATATATATCCTTTACTAAGCAGACAAACAGTTTTTCTGCTGAGTAAAGGACGTTGAGTCGAAAGATCTTGCATTCCTTCGTGGTTTATACCTTTATTTATGGATTTATCACGTTCCAAACTTTCGTGATTCAGTATATATATATATATATATATATATATATATATATATATATATATATATATTCTCATATGCATGTATGTGTATATATACGTTCATATTTATTTCTACATTCAGTGCTCTGCAGAAGAGTTGAGTTTCATCCAAGTAATCAGCAGATTTCGCATAATCAGTAACCGGGTTTTTTTTTCCACGGCGCAAAGGAAATTTACTCTACCGAAAATTTAATCAGTTCGATATTCTTGTCAACTCGTTCCACCTCGTAGCACCTTCCATCACTGATCTTGAAAAATAGTCATGAAATTCCATCAGCCTCTCTTGCCGTCAGAGTGATCCTTCCTTAATCCTAATGACTTCAGTCCCAAGGCGAGACTTGATACCTGGCGTTGCTACAGCATTCCTCCTCTTCAAAAGACACGGCATCAGCTGCTCCCCCCTGATGTGAACTGCCATGATAAGTTGTTGGTCAGAGTGAGTCTCGTTCCGTCTAAGTTCTTTTTGGTCTGCCTTTTATCACCCTTTTATTTCATTTTATTTCTGTGCTAAGGTGAAATCGTACTCTCCTCCAAATCATATTTTGTTTCCTTGGGGAAACAAAATGTTGGCCTCGACCTGATCATAGTTATTGGGCTCCTAGTTCCAAAAGCTTAGTATCTGTGTTATTTATAACCTGTTCCTGAGGCTGCTTTTACTTAGACAAATTTCTTTCTTCCTTCGATGACGTATGAATCTAGTAGTGCCATCATCATTTTTTTTTTTTTAGTTAGAATCAATAATGATTTATCTTAAGTGCGTTTGTTTTCTTGTTTGCACGGGGCGTTTAATCTTTCCACCGATCAGCCAAGATCTTATCTGTGGAGTGTAAAATCTAGTCCCCCGTAGGGGGTAGGACCGTCAGTGCACCTGACGGGGAGCAGGGATCACTAAAGGTTCTTTGCAGCGTTCTTTCGGCCCCTAGCTGAAACCCCTTTCATTCTTTTTAATGTACCTCCATCCATATTATCTTTCTTCCATCTTGGTTTCCACCTTCTCCTAATAGTTATTTTATAACGAAACTGCGAGGTTTTCCTCCCGTTACACCTTTTAGGCTTACCTACTCTCATAATTCCTTTCCAGCGCTGAATGACTTTATAGGCCCCAGGGCTTGGCCTTTGGCCTAAACTGTAAATTCCACTCCACAACAGTATCTAATCTATTGCTACTGACAGGTGCTACATTCAAATTTCCTTTCACCTGTCAGTGATCAGATGGTCTTCCAGAGCTTTGTCTTTGAGCTCTCCGGCTTTAGGATGTTCCTTCCGCTCTTCTTTTTTATTTTGTTTATATTCTGAAGGTAATTATATACCTGAATGCAGCTTTATTTTAAACAAACGAATTAAATCTGTCACCTCTCTTTTTCTGAGCATTTGCATTTGTGGGGAGTTTCTTTGTCTTATTTGTTAAGCAAAGAGTATATTGGAATATGAAATAATAAAATGAATATGGCTCAATATCTTATTGCACACCTTTCTCAGAAGAACTCTTTTAAAGAGATATTTCGAGTTTCATAAAGGAGGAGATTTCAAATTAATTAATTTGACAGTGAAGCAGTCCCCATCCCCTCTCTCTTTCTCTCTCTCTCTCTCTCTCTCTCTCTCTCTCTCTTCTCTTTGTAGAAAAAAGGGGATACAATTGTTTTTTCACATATTGGTAATGAAGAAACACAATAAGCAGAAACACAATTATTGCACAGAATACCATGCATTGTTTTGTGCAATGAGAACGGTATTCACCGCGGAAAACATACAAAAAAGTAGGAACGTAAATATATATATATATATATATATATATATATATATATATATATATATATATATATATATATATATATATATATATATATATATATATATATATATATTTATGTGTGTGTGTGTGTGTGTGTGTGTGTGTGGGTGGGTGGGTGGGTGGATGGGTGTGTGCGTATGTGTGTGTGTGTGTGAACTGTATCTCTACATTTTAATAACATACCAATCTAGGTACTAAAATTAACCCAATGGTGTTGGTTATCGGAGGCAAAGAGAGTAGTAGGGATTAGACGACGCACTGAATTTGTTACAATGTACGAAGACAGCTTATTACTCTTCCTTATGAAAATAGTATAAATCACATACTCATTTTAAGATTAATGTTTTAATTTGAGCGACTCTGATAATCACGTCGAAATGGCATTGTTTTGTTTCTTTTGTTTATATAGATGAAATCTCAATAATGTTATGTTCCAGGAAGTAGCAAGTTTTAAATTCCTGGCATTTTATTACGAACTTTTTAAATTTTGTCATTAGGTTACATACCAGCAGCGATTTGCGCAGTAATTTTTTTTTACGAGAGGAATGGAGGTAATGAACAAAGGTATCCGGTGCAGGAAAAACTCAAGCTACCTCATTATATCGTTATTCATATATGTTTCAATAACTGCATATCCTCTGGGAAAATATTGTTTCGCTTAACTTTCAAAAAACTAGATACTGGTGTCTGTATATGTACGTATGAACTCACTGACGTTGTATTTCAGAGCTAATTGTACAATGGGTTGAATTTTACTAAGTGAATAACAGATAGATTTATTAAAGGTTTTGGAATTTCTGTCTGTTTGTAAAACCTTTCGTGCATACACATCAGGTAGGTTTTATTATTGCAAATAAAATGGTCAGTTAAGTAAGCCATTTGCATTAATTAACCGATATTACCTTCTAAATTTGCATTAAAAGAGCAGGTTTATTATATGAGGAATTACGATCTATTTTGATGAAAATTAGCCTCAAATATTCGTAAAATTGTAAACGGAAACATTAAATAGTACAGCTATGACATGCTATAATGATCTACACTATAAATGGAACATAAAAATCTGACAGCACCAGATATTAAGTGTTATTAAAAATGTGTCCTCATCAGTCATACAGAGTAAAATTCGTGATTTATGTCAGTCGGGTGATTTCTTCATATTAATAACCGTATTTATGGTAATCTTGTACTTTCCCCTCTTTTGAAGAGATGATATATCTCCCGCGTAATAGATATGGAATCACACTTCATTTCTCTGTTCAAGGATTTCCTTTTTTTATATATTTAAGAAAGAAAGTGGTGGTAAGAGGAGAACTGGCGGCTTATGGCCATAGGGGCAAAAGAAAGACAGCTACTGGTTTTCATTGATGGCGGTTAAGAGAAAATTGTCTAACAATTATTTCAGAGTGATCCCACTATTAGAAAGCTGAAAGGGACCATACTCGGGTGCAAAATCCCGAGATGCATAATAGTACTGCACCAACCCCAGTTTTTTTGCCATGCCCGTAGGTTAGGTTAGGTTAGGTTAGGTCCGGCTGGTAAAATATTATATAGTGTAGATAACTTGTGTGGTGGACACATAATGCGATCAATTTCAAGGAAATTCTATGGTTGGATTTTAAGATTATGGCTTCCCGCTTTTTCAGGGAAGGTTCGGTACTCGGTTACAGTTCTGAAATATACGCTACCCGGACGAGTCAAAAGATGATGGGTAATTCTAACGTGTATCAGAACTCTATCAGGATAGCGCATTAGTTCTAGAATTAAGATTCTAATTTTCTAAGCGTTTCGTTAAGGGGTAATCAGAATGTTTTACACTTTTTACCTTTTATAAAACGGACTTGCATAATCTGTCGAAATCCGATGAAAACCCTCACAGATCGATGATATAGCGTAGGCTTCAGTTCACATAGTTACGTGTTTATGCATGAAACTTTTATTTATATGATATAGTTGAACAAAGGTAGGGGTTAGATTAGTCCCCATTAATCACTATTTTCAAGTTCGTTTTTCTCAAATCTCTTAAATATTACAGTATTTTGGTAGCTAATCTCATTAGTTTCATTTTTGGAGAGTCATTAATATCTTTTAATCAATATCTTTTTATCAACTGAGGTTCTAGTCACTTAATTGGATTCATTACAAGAATTAAAGTTATAATAAGCTAACTGAAAAAGAAATTATAAATCGTTTTGAAATTGTTGGAACATTCTGATAACCCAAGACTCGTTTAATTTACCGATTTTAGTTGTCTGTCAAAAGAAATCTAATGAGATGGCCGTTTGTCTGCCCGTCCGCCCTCAGATCTTATAAACTACTGAGGCTAGAGGGCTGCAAATTGGTGTGTTGATCATCCACCCTCCAATCATCAAACATATTAAATTGCAGCACCCTAATCTTGGTAGTTTTTATTTTAAGGTTAAAATTAGCCATGATCGTGCGTCTGGCACCGCTATAGATGCCAACAACACAGGCCACCACCAGGCTGTGGGTGAAAGTCTCATGGGGAGCTGTTGAGAGTTTCATGGGCCGTGGCTGATTGCGACAAAGAAATTTCGGCACATTATATACTTGTTTATTCAAGTGGAAAACCAGCCCAGTGAGAATTTATATATTACTGGAAATTGCAGTAGTGGAACCATTAGAACAGATGGAATTCTCACGGTCCAGATGCAATGGACCTCAATTCCAATATGCGGACGAGTTTAGTTGAATTCTGTTTACTCAGAATGCGGCCTTTATTTTTTAACTGCAATGCATTGTAACCTCGTTTCCCGATTATGGTACTAATGTGTGCGCGTATTTTTCATTTTCTATTCTCATGTTCGATTTTTTTTCCTACAGTTATTCATGGCTGCGGTTCACAAAATAGAAAAAAAAAGTTACATGACTGGGAATACAAACCTTGTTTCATAATAAATCTAAGTTTTTCATTTGTTTATTTTGCGCAATATGTTCATTTTCATTAGTTTTGTATATTATATTTGTTTTTAACATTGATTCTGTTGTTTTACTTTGTGCACTTCAGAGATGCGTGTTTGTATCATACTAACCATTGCCTTAGAAAGCCTTGAGGTTTAGTTTGAAAGCTTTTATGACTGGTATGGATTCAGCAGTGTGTCGCTAGTGTGACTTCTGACAAGTGAATCAAATCTAGGTCAACTCGACCAAGCCAGACATAATCATTCTTTTTGACTGTCTTGGCGTTACTTTGTTTTCTCTCTACACGTTTATAAAGACGAGGACTGAAATCTTAGGGATTAAATACCATTTACACATCTATTCAATCCGTATATCTTGCCTGACATTTAAATTCTGTGTTGAATACCTTTCATTCTCATTATCTAACTATCATTTCGAAAAAGTTTTATGAAGACTATTCATAGTTTTCTGGATGAAAACGTACCTGGGAATTTCTTTATTTCATCCTAATTCATCATCCACCTTTGAGTGCAATTACGGAAAATTGTTTATGATTTTTCAATTTCTTTAGGTGGAAGAATTTTTGTGCTTTGGACTAATTGCAACTTTTTTTACTCAACAATTGCCATTAAATTTTGATCCTATGAATTACCTATTACTTTATATCAGTTCGGGAACTCAGTCCCTTCGCGTCTGAAATTATTAAGACTACTCAATAAAACTGGAGAATATCTCGGATATTTTAGAATAAGGGGCATTCAAATTTAATAGTAATTAAAACTAACTGAAAGACTGTTAATTACATGATTCTATTTCAAATGAAACATTCATGCATATAAGCATAGCTATCTGAATTGAAGCTTAATTATTTCATCAATGGAAGAAACAGCCACGTTTTCTACCTTTCATTTTCCTTATAGGGACATTTGTAGATGCTGACGACATCTTCCTCTTGATTAGTAATGAAATGACATCCTACCATGAATTAGGCGTAAGCCATCAGAGGACTTAAACCTCATGCCGTAACACACATAAACTTTTAAGTGAGGTACTTTTGTGAACAAATCTCTCCACGAATTCCTCATTTCAATGCATCTTAACAATGCATCTCGTTTAATGACACATACAGTTGTTCGCTTCAATCAAAGGAGAATCTCTCTTGACTAGAATTGATGTTTCCCGATTCGTTTTACATAACATTTAGAAAGCATCTGTGGGGAGCATTCACAATTCAGTTTCAATAGAAGCACCGAGATTCCACCTGGTCCTTGGGCAAGGGGAAGAAAGGATCTTCCCTTAATCCAAATGACTTCATTTCGAAGCCAAGATTACAGTCATGACTTTACCAAAATATTCTTTATTCATACAAGGCTTTGGACTTCATATTGTAATATATACATACATACATATACATATATATACGTATATATATATATATATATATATATATATATATATATATATATATATATATATGTGTGTGTGTGTGTGTGTGTGTGTGTGTGTGTGTGCATTTTCTCTCCCAACGAGGTTGGTTTGTGAATGTTATACTTGTGCGCGCGTGGTGTAAGTGTGCATATCCATGTGAAGATATATGAATGAGGGTTGATTTGATGTATGTTAATACATATATAAATGCATATATATACATGTATATATGTAATATATATATATATATATATATATATATATATATATATATAGTGTGTGTGTGTGTGTGTGTGTGTATATATATATTATATATTATACATATCATATACAATGTATATATATAAAAGAAAATATGGTATTTACATACATCAAATCAACCCTTATTTATATACCTTCACATGGATTTATACACATACCCCACGCTCACGCTAGTATAACTCATTCACATACCAACCTCGTTGGCAGAGAAAATATAATGATAGTATGAAATTTCCCATAAATTCTTAATATATATAAAGGATACGTATTATTGTAGATATTGGATTCAAACACCATCAGACTTTATAGATCCTATTTGCATTTAATCACATTAATAGAGGATCTGACACTAACAGCTATTGCTCCAAACCATTGTTTATCGAAAACTTTTTCTTTCTTTCTTTCTTTCTCGTCCTGGGAAATTAGCCTTCTGGAATGATGTCGGCTTTGAGTGCCTCTCAAGAAATGAATATGGGTCTGTGTCCCCTCATACACTGCTCTATATTTGTGGACTTGATGGTCAATATCAGCAGCCGATATCACTGAAGCTTTCCTCTTGCTCCTGATTGGTCGATACATTTCAACGGATACCTCTGGTTGGGAGGTGAGTAGCACGAACTTCCGCCAATCACGATTAGCTGTAGTAATATTGATTGCGGTTATTTACTGTCGGCTGGAAGAAAGTATGGTTTCCTTACGTCCTCTCTTTTCTACTTTTCCTTCTTCAGATCTTATCTTTTCTCGCCTTCTTATGCTGAGAGAACTCTTGTAATTGGATTTCATTTATAACATCTACCGTAAATTGAAGTCGCTTTGGGGAATAAATTGCTTTTTGGTCCCATTAGTGGTTTTGTGTGATCCATTCTAAAAATATAAAAGATAAGAAGAGAGTGGGAGGACGAGAGAGAAGAGATTGGAGAAGAGATGAAGAGAAAGAGAGATGACGAGAGAGAGAAGAGGAGAGAGAGGAGAGAGATGAGAGAAGAGAGAGAGAGAGAGAGAGGTCTGATTTATACTGCGTTTAACTGGATGTGATGAAATCATATTTAACTAATAATGTTCAATCAGCTGGCAAAAAATTCAATGGAACATATTTCACTAAAAATATATGAATTAAATCAAATCCTTATCAGCTGCCTAAAAATGCAATAAGTAGAAAATGTAGAAAAAATGGATAAGCTTGCCCCAAGGCAGTATTTAACACTGTGCCTCCAGAAAAGGATAAAGGTGAATATAGTTTTGTGTTTGTTGTGTAAACACTTATTCCCAAAGCGTTCATCACAATGCCTTTGGTGCTCCCGTCTATAATGAACGTGACATGAAATGATATACTTTTGAAATTGCAATTATATACAGCAGATATTTGTATCCTTGCATCCTTTCGAAATTAACTGCTATTGGGTAAAACATAAATATTACTATTAGAGTAAATTGCTTCATGAAATTTATATCCTTCAACCCTGAAAGGCTGAAAAGCACAGAAAGTCAAAATTTCTCTTGAGAACTCCATTCGTGAAATTTGAATGTATTCATAGTTAAATGGGAAAAAGAAAGAATAAAACAAAAGATAATATCCAAAGATAATTAGGGTAATTTAGAACGGCAAAGCGTTCACTTTAAAGGCCAAATTATAACTGCTCTCGTTACACGAGTGACAATTATGCGTGTACAGTTTTGCGTGAATAGTTAGATTTAATTTCCGTTATGTAAGGAAAGCAGAAAGTAAGCACACATTTCACTTTTGTAGAACTGCTAGTAACAACAATAAATCTACTGAGTATTCATTTTGAGAGCACTTGTGTCTCTCGACTATTCATCTTGGAATGGCAAAAGGACAAGAAAACGTTTTTGGGATCATGTCAAGATTAGCGAAGCCACTATTTTTTAAAACACTGTTATACCACTTTGCATTATGTACATGTGTGTGTATTATATATATATATATATATATATATATATATATATATATATATATATATATATATATATATATATAGTGATACAAGGCACAGGGAACTACTCCAAGCGACATAATCAGAGGAAGACGGACGAAAACCACACATCACTAGGCTGTCTTTTTTATTATTTTGCCGACGTTTCGTAATTGTTTACAGAATTACATCTTCTGGGCTGCACATAAGAAAAGATAAAAACATAAAAAAGTTAAAAGTATAGTCTAAAAGTTCATTTAAAATACATTAGAGTAAAAATGAAATCGATAAAAATAAAAACAACCAACCTAGAGGTGAGACAGCAAGGAACTAAATGGAAGGAAACCACCACAGTAAGAACTTATGCTAAATACAATTGACTCGCAGAAGTATGGGTGTTTAATGATGGTACGAGTTGTTTTATAAACAACGACTCAAGGATTGTCACTCTTGTGTTTTGGTAGTATGGCCGATTACACTGAAATCTTTGTTGTCAATGTAGGTTTTACATTGTTTTGCATGGTTCCTGATATTGGAGTGCTCTGGTGCGCATCGATTCACATCGGGGAATTAGTTTCCGCACGGGGAGCAGAATCTCAAACCCAGAGCACTCCAATATCAGGAACCATGCAAAACAATGTAAAACCTACATTGACAACAAAGATTTCAGTGTAATCGGCCATACTACCAAAACACAAGAGTTAACAATCCTTGAGTCGTTGTTTATAAAACAACTCGTACCATCATTAAACACCCATACTTCTGCGAGTCAATTGTATTTAGCATAAGTTCTTACTGTGGTGGTTTCCTTCCATTTAGTTCCTTGCTGTCTCACCTCTAGGTTGGTTGTTTTTATTTTTATCGATTTCATTTTACTCTAATGTATTTTAAATGAACTTTTAGACTATACTTTTAACTTTTTTATGTTTTTATCTTTTCTTATGTGCAGCCCAGAAGATGTAATTCTGTAAACAATTACGAAACGTCGGCAAAATAATAAAAAAGACAGCCTAGTGATGTGTGGTTTTCGTCCGTCTTCCTCTGATTATATATATATATATATATATATATATATATATATATATGTGTGTGTGTGTGTGTGTGTGTGTATATATATATATATATATATATATATATATACATATATATATATATATACATATAAAATACACAAACATATACATAAACCAAAATGGTATATTATTGTCTTGAAAAATAGTAGCTCAGATATTCTTGACAGATTCCCACTTTTTTTTTAAATCATTTTTATTAAAAGGGCTTCTCTCTCGCGTGTGCGCGCCAAGCTATCACATAACTACTATGAGATTCAGGGCTTCTGTAACACGGTTTTTTGGCAATAACTTTTTATCTATGCATTTCATAGATATAACGCTTATTCAGAATACACATTATATCTACACATAAATTTTTACTGTATTCTGCATTACGTAGGTTGAATAAATTTGGTACTTATAATGTAAAAGTTACTTTTTTTGAAGACGGGCCAACCTACTCAGAGATAAGGTTTCGAACGCACTCGTTACGTAACTAATGACAGCATTTCTTCCCTCTTTCTCGATGGATGATTGGCTATACGTAAAGAAGGCTATACCTCTGGCAACAATGACATAAAAATTCAAATACAAGCAAAGCAGTACACCTTTATGAACTCTGAATCCTCTCCACTGATAATTGTCATAATGAACAAACCAACAAAATATGTTAATAAATACAAAAACGCTTCAATTATTAGTCTAACTCCCAAAATAAGTGTCCTAAGAAATTATAATCTACTTTATAGGTCGCAATCAGATTGACAAGATGTAGGGAATAGTTGGTAATTTTCAAAGACATAGTAGACAAGCTTGATTTGATAACTGCTGTATCCAATGTCAAGCAATTTTTATTTATCTGCTATCTACCTATTTACTAAAAGAAAGAAAAAAAAAAAAACAGCCGGTACCGTATTTTGGCTTTAAACCTTCACCAATAATTATCGTCGGAATGATGACTTCATGAGGCTCCACCCACTTTGGCCTCGTTGTAATTCAGAATAACACTGAAGGCTATCATGGACATTGTTGTATTAGAAAATCTAACTTCTGGCTACAAAAACTCATTTCTCGAGTAGTTGTAAGAAGTGTTAAATGATCCTCAAGGATCCCAGCAGTTGGCCTAAACGTTTAATTCATGTATATTGCTGCTATTACTAATTTTGCGGCACTACTGCTATACTAGTATTACTACGCTAGCACAGATACCCCACCCACATCTATGTATCGTTCCGCCGTTCATAAAGTCTTTATATCCAACATGGTCGTACAGACTAAAGAAGAAGAAAAAAAATTATATCGGATGATCCGCTGGTCTGCTGGAGATTTTAGCACATATAAGCTTGTGTTTACTTTGGATAAAAATCTTATTTTAACAAAAATAGTTATATATAGACTGTTTACATACAATCTCTCTCTTTCTCTCTCTTGGTGGCATAGTGAATAGTTAATGGAAATGTTCAAAATCCTGAAT
>NC_087204.1:39674924-39684924 GCF_015104395.2 Macrobrachium nipponense
GTTCAAAATCCTGAATGACATTACAAGTATTATAATCACGTTACGCTAAATACAAATCAGACCATAAACATTGGATTTAAACTAGAAACTGAATAATTACCTATTCAGGCTATAGTAAGTATGGCCACGGGCTTTCTTTTGACTGCATAAAGTTGCAAGTCGTAAGACAAATGCAGTTTTGCAACCACAGGGACAATTCCAAATCCTGTTAGCCATTCTTGACTAATATGGGTTTCAGAGCCGATGGAATAAGGTGAATGGGTTTGTCTGGTGGATGGGCGGGGCAACATTTCGTAAAACGATGTTTACTTTGCTTACGTAATGAATGTTTTTCGACTCTTGGCTCGCAATCATTGGCCATGGCGTCGACTAGATCATTTTTACTCTATAAAAATTAAAACTATCGGGTTTAGGTTATTGATAATGCTGACAAAATTTGTGTGGTTGTAAAATATACATATGTCAACTTTCAGCTACATCCGATGCTTTGATAAGGAGCAAAATCCAAAAAACCGTGTTACAGAGGCCCTGAATCTCATAGTAGTGTTCTGTATTTGAGAGAGAGAGAGAGAGAGAGAGAGAGAGAAAGAGAGATAGAGAGAGAGAGGAGAGAGAGAGAGCGAGAGAGAGAGAGAGAGAGAGAGAGAGAGAGAGAGAGAGAGAATCGCTATCCCTAATTAATCTAAATTTTAAAGTTCCCCACCGACAACATTTATAAGATGTGGACAGAATCGTAATAGTGGCGTTCGCTCAATTACAGCTATTTCACTGTTTTCCTTCGTTACATTTTAAAAGCAAAACATTTAATATTTAACAAGAACGTTCGCATGACGCCCGTTCCCTAAGGACGTTCTTGTCTCAGAGAACCCCCATCCTCGGCCCCGATTAGAAATAATAGGATTAATGGAAATAGAAATCTCTTTTTGAGACCGGTCAGGCAATAAAGAGGTCTAATATATTCTCGGAAAGGACTTTAAGTAGAAAGCAAAAGAAAGGACCAAGGATTCCCTGGACGATTATCCTCGGGAGCAGAATTGTAATGTTTCTTTATGTTCTAAGAAAATCTGCAGTTTTAGTCTTTAGCGAATAGGAAAGAAATTGAGGCAGAGCGAAGGCAATTTGAAAAACCGATTAGAAGGCTGGAGGTTTATCTCCCAAGGTTCGCTTGGGGGCACACGCTATGAGAGATTCGATGCGATTGCAAAAATAGCAAGGATTAAGCATACTAAGTCCTCTCCTTTTTTTTTTTTTTTTTGAATTGTGGAATCACGGACTCGGTGGTCCTGTGTTTATTTTTTTTTTATATATGCACGTATAGGCACACATACACACCTCCAAGAAGATATGGACTCTCTCTCTCTTCTCTCTCTCTCTCTCTCTCTCTCTCTCTCTCTCTCTCTCTCTTCATCATCATCATCTCATCATCATCATCCTCACCTATTTTCATCTATTTCCCCGTCACTTTCATAAAGGTTTAGGCATTAAGTGTTAGCATTTAGATTCTAAGCAAATGATGTTCATATGATCCAATTTAATCCTAATTCCCTTAATATCATATTGCCGAGTGTTCATGACTGAAGCAACTAGATAAATAGAATAGAAGTGTAAACGTAATAAAAATAAGTACAAAATGCGCCGAAGTTTCTTAATCGCAATCGAGTTTTCTGGACAATTGAATAATGCAGTATGAGCCGTGGCCCATGAAGCTTTCAGCCACGGCCCAGTGGTCTCCTGTCCTATAGCGTTGCTTGACGCATGATTATGACTAACTTTAACCTCAAATAAAATAAAAACCACTGAAGCTACAGGGCTGAAATCCGGTATGTTTGATGATTGTAGGGTGGATGATCAACATACCAATCTGCAGCTTTCTAGCCTCAGTAGTTTTTAATATCTGACGGCGGATAGAAAAGTGCGGATGGACAAACAAAGCCATCCTAACAGTTTTCTTTTATAGAAAACTAACAGGAGTAAATGAAGGAAGACATCTTTTAGAGTAAAATTTGAATCTGAATTTCCAGTCATTTAAAGCGAAACCAGGGTATTCTTACTTATGGCGATTAAGTTTATAGTGTTCACTGACTAATAACAAAAGTCATATTATGCACAATTTTTGACAAGATCCACAAAGAGAACAAATGCCCCATTCAAAGAATTTCAGCAGGTTTCACCTGAACTAAAATGAACAAAAAGTTTTATTATTCATTATAATATATATTCATTTTAGTAAAAGCAGCACAGGAGAAAATAACAACGAAAATGTATCGGGGTCGAGAAATGTCAGGACATAAACTAGCTGGGTTAAAGTAGATTTTCAGGATAAGGTCATCAGTACCCTTCTCGTAACAAGATTACAATTTGGTAGTTGTCTGCTTCCTTCAGCTGGGACGTCAGTCACCTCTTTCATTAGTCTACTAAAACTGTGGGAAACTAATTATCTTGAGTGTACACATCCACTGGACTTGGTGTGGTCTGCTTACGGTGATACCTAGGGCTTCTACTGCTCAAGTTGAATTTAATTCAACAATAGACTACTAAATGTGTTAATTCTACGAAAGCATAATATTCTCTCCGAATACTTTCTCGGGAAAAACATTCAAGCAGGTTATTTTCATAAATCGTGTGATTAAAAATGTATTTATCATGATTGTAATCATTTACATAAAGAAAAAATATAATAAACTTTCAAGATAACGCGGGATGTGATTGTCAAGTTATCAGGAATAATACAGACGGAATGTAACGACAGTTCTGGTATTTTTAAGACTATTAATCCTTAGGATGTGAAACAAACATCACTAGTCAGTCTTTGTAAAATTAAATTCTAGTTGTCAAATCCCTCCCAAAAACAGCCACTCATTTTAAAAATTAAATTCCTGTGCATTTCATTACCGAAACTAATGAATCCCTTTTTTTTAATGTCCGTTTTGTTTCCGTGCCGGAAAAACAGATGATGTCAAGATAGCATAGGGAAATATTTTCATTAAACATAATTCACCCGTATGCAATACAGTAAGCAGGTAATACAATTCTTCTTGAAGTTATTAACTCCACCAAATACAAATTGCCGAGATCGAGAATATTATTATTATTTTTTTTTTTTTTATTCCAGTCATCCTATTCGACTGTGGCGTTTCGGGTTGCATCCTGCCTCCTTAGGAGTCCATCCTTTTCTCACTATGTACGCTGTTACTAAGAGCACACCCTTCTGCATAAGTCCTGGTGCTACTTCGGCATCTAGTTTTTCCAGGTTCCTTTTCAGGGATCTTAGGATCGTGCTTAGTGTTCCTATGATTATGGGTGCAATTTCCACTGGCATATCCCATAATCTTCTTAACTCTATTTTCAGATTTTGATACGTTTCAATTATTATTATTATTATTATTATTATTATTATTATTATTATTATTATTATTATTATTATTATTATTATTATTATTATTATTATTATTATGGTGGATAGACCAAACTGGTTTTTGTGGGTCTGCCATAAACCTTTTCTTCTGAATATAGTTCAAACGCTAGTTAACCTAAAGCAACGTCAATAGTAATAGGATTGTTTTGAAACTCATTAGACCAAACGTACCGTATACGACTCGGAGATGATTAGCAGACCAACTGGCATTTCTTAGTGAATAATGCCAGTAGCAAATTGATGGACTTGTAAGAGCATTAGTTTTGGAACGGTTTTAACACGCAAAATATAAACATTTTTCTACACTGACGAACCTACCAGAACATCGCTTTTAGAGTTCTAATTAATCCTTAATTACTTTTTCATTATGACTTTAGGAACGTGCCATTACTTGTAATCACACAGTTGAAATGAACAAATATTAAAAGCGTTTGACGAAAATTGTTTTTAATTTTGTGTATAAAATGAGAATTTTAAGCTAGGGTGGTTTCTGTCGTGGAAAATGTGGTTCTCATTATTTTTGGTTTTTAAAATGTTAAATGGACCTTTATACAAAAAGTTAATGAATTCAGTGAATTATTTCCACGTCTCTATTTTCTAAGATTCACTTTCTAATATTTCCTTTAGGATGGAGGTCAGTTGTTCCCTCATGCCTTTCCATGCCCAAGATGACATTCTTTCTGTGTACCTGCGTGTACTACTTTCATTTACCTTTGCGTACATCATAAAGATTTATGGTCTATTTATGTTATTTTTTTTTTTTTTTTTTTTTTAGCTGACAGGGAATTTTTATCCTCCGCCGATATCATTGAAGCTTCTTCCTTGCTTTTGATTGGTCAGTGCGTTTAAATTAAGACCTCTGGTGGGTGTTAAGTTATATGAGCTTCCACCAATCACAGTTTGCCTCAGTAATGTCAACCAGGGATATTTACCGTCAGCTCAGTAAAGAAGACTTCATAAATAGTGACATCGGTATACCTGACATCTTTCTAGTGAAATCTTTGAATTTTTCTTTTGCTGTCTCATTCGCGGGTTTTAATTACCAGTTTACTTACGATATTAATAATTCTGTAGGGGTACAATAATTACTACTTGGCTTCTTCCGCGGTAATATTTTCTCTCGCTCCGCTTTCTCTCTCTTATATATTGGTAATAATCTTCGTTATTTCTTCTGTGAAATGTATTTCATTTCAGCGGATGTTTACATACGCCGTTCAGTCTGAAACAAGGAAAATATTTAAAACAGTTCACAAAACCACATTCGTTATAATATTGCATTTTGTTCTGCTTATTCGTAAATAACTTGAATTCAGTGCTGTACAGAAGGGCAAGATAAAACTATTCTACATTGACGTGATATCCACCGGTGGGGAGTTAGTGCAGTCAGTGCACTTCACGCTGTGCATTAGTGGCTTTACTTAAGGTTCGCAGCTAAGCTCAGTTGCAACCCCTTTCGTTCCTTTTACTGTACCTCTTTTCTAATTTTCTTTCTTCCATCTTACTTTCTACCCTCCCCTAAAAACTGATTCATAGTCCAGCTGCGAGGTTTGCCTCCTGTTACACCTTTCAAACTTTTTACTGCCAATTTCCCTTTCAGCGCTGAACGACCTTATAGTCCCTAGTGCTTACTTTGGCCTAAATTCTATATTCAATTCAACTCAATTCAACTGACGTGATATCAATACAGATGAGACTAGGTTTCAGATTTACCCATTGGAGATAAGGTAAGGATGTCATCTATTCTTTTAAAGTAACCAGTACATTTACATATTCCAAATTGTGGAACTTGAGTAAAATTGTAACTGAGCAAAAAAAATGGATTAACTGGAGAAAGCTGGCATTTGATCGTGGTGATGCCAGTCACATAGATGTCTCCCTGTTGTTATTAGCACCATTTTTATTAAGAGGGGTCATGGAAAGGCATATCAGAAAGTTACGTTTATTATTACACGCTTTAAGAGTTAAGCAAAGAGGGAAAACAAACCAAATAGGAAGACTTCAGCCAGGGAAGAATCTGTAAGAAGATGAGTTGCTGCTGTGTAAAGAAGATTGACTTTTCAGTATCCTACAAACACGCCTGAAATAATGACAATAGAGATGAAGGTAGAGCGAGGAAGAAAACTCAAAACATTTTCCATAACGAGAGCAAAAATATATAGTGTTTGCTACCTGCGTCGTTGTAAGCTTTCTCATTACCTGCTGTTTACGTAAACATTTCCTGTCATATTTATCGTTCTCGCAAGCGATGAAGATAAATGGGTGGCGCCTTTGAAGATGGTAACTTACCTTTACCTGTTCTTAACTCGAGGAAAAAGATTAAGAAATAGGAGGGTTGCATCCTCGCTCAGAAAAAAAGAAGAGAGAGAGAGAGAGAGAGAGAGAGAGAGAGGCAACCAATCTGGTGAGTGCTGACTTTCCCCTGAGCCCCGCACGGTAGGTTGATCTAGGAAGCGTTCTGTAAGCATCTGGCCAATTCCTTAGTTACGAAAAGTAACTCAGTGAAAAGTAACACAGAAAATTTCGTTCTGAAAAGTCATGAAAAGTAACACAGAAATAACGAATGCTGTGCCTGAATTTCCTTGTTCCTAAAGGGATTGCCTTTTAGCAGCACATACATTGGACATATTTTCCTTTGTACATTTCATTGTGATTTTATCAATGGAGTATTTACTGACAAGAAGAACAGATAGCTAGACATAGAGACTTCTTTTCACTACGTTAGAATACCCACTATTAGAGCCCTTTCACCATTTGAAGACAGGAAGACAATGTCGATTTCTATGCAGAAACCATCCTTTCATATTTAAATCTTACCAGATAACACTTTTTCTATCTAAAAGTGTCCCGAAATGGCATGGAAAATTTCAAATAATGACACAAAAAGCCGTGAATTTTGTGTATATATATATAATACATATATATATATTATATATATCATATATATATATATATATATAGATATATATAGATATACATATACATATATATATATATATATATAGATAGATATATATATATATATATATATATATATATATACATATATATATATTATATATATATATATATATATATATATATATATATATATATATATATATACGAATATACATATTACATGCGCGTGCGGTGTGTATGTGTGCGTGTAGTGCACATAGTGTAAAACCACCACCGTTGCTAATAATGATGATAAAATAAAGACAAGAATCTCATACTCTCTCAAGGTTTTTTTTTTCTGTCGTTAAATTCTTTAAAAACGTGTTCCGCATAAAACGAGGATGTATGAATATAAGCACATTATGTGAGAAAAAATGCTCAACATATAATGTTCGCATTGTAAATTTCCTTCCTCGACCATTGTTCTGACACAAGTATCTCCTCCGCCAAGTTCGCAAGTTTAACGTTGAATTTCAGGGTTGGACGAATAGCAAATTGTTAAGGAGATCGTAGTTCAAATATTGGCTAACAGCCAGACGTAGCCACTAACATGCTGCCATCTGCCGCCGTTTCTTTAGGATTCCAAATGCCACTTCACTTTTATTGGTGCTGTATTACGCCAGAAATATTTTCCTGTGTTCTTTCGTTCTATTTTTAGACATCATATATACGGGTTCGAAAGAGGTAGACTGATTTGTTCGGATAAATGGGTAAGAGTCCTATAACTTTGAAAGCCTTTTGAATCATTAAATACAAAATGGGAGTTCATGTCTAGTGATGAATTCATATAAGAATAAATATCAAGATAAAATAAAAAATAGTTTTTAATTTATAATAATGATAGGAATAGAATTTCATTGTAAACCAAACCACTTTTAATTTTAGTTTACTCGTATTACCAGCCGTAGACTCGCTTTTAAAAATTCTACGTAGTGACTTAGAGAGAGAGAGGGAGGAGAGGAGGGAGAGAGCGAGAGAAGAGAGAGAGAGAGAGAGAGAGAGAGAGAGAGAGAGAGAGAGAGAGAGGTGGGGGGGAGGAGGTTTGGAGCATGACAAGTGGGTCCTGGTTTGGAGATGAAAAAATCTTTTCTCCGCAGGTGATAAGGAGTAGCACTTCGTTCTCAGAAGTAATGCAACGAAGTCTGCCAAGTTTGTTTTATGAGGGGAAGGTTTCACCCTCCAATTGCATTCGGTGATTACAACATCCTTTTCGGTCAAGAAATTGTAAATTCAATCTTGTATCTATTGAATACACTGTAAATATTTTTATTGATATATTTTGATTTGCGTCGAGCATCATCTCTGGATTCTTGCGTGACTTTAGCCACATAAATGATATAGTACGGCCTACAAGAACACACACAATATATATACAACATACATACATACATCATACATACATACATACATACATACTACATATATATATATATATATATATATATATATATATATATATATTATATATATATATATATATGTGTATATATATTGTGTGTGTTTTTGTAGGCCGTACTATATCATTTATGTGGCTAAAGTCACGCAAGAATCCAGAGATGATGCTCGACGCAAATCAAAATATATCAATAAAAATATTTACAGTGTATTCAATAGATACAATATTGAATTTATATATATATATATATATATATATATATATAGTATATATATTATATATATTATAATATGCGCATGTGTTTGTGTATGTATATTTATATATTGACGTCTCTGACTGCTAAGCAAACAAGATTGGTGACCCGTCCTTACTTTCTCTCTCTCTCTCTCTCTCTCTCTCTCTCTCTCTCTCTCTCTCTCTCAAAGGGTAAATTTGAAATTATTTATCCTTTTGTATTTATGTTTTTTATTCTCATTTGCTTCTTCTTTCCCAGATTCTTAGCCTCCACCTCTCTCTCTCTCTCTCTCTCTCTCTCTCTCTCTCTCTCTCTCTCAGTATTTTATGTTAGTTCATGGAGCAGAATGTGGCAACTAATTAAAAACCGTTGGAAAATCTAAGTGCTGAAGATAGTATACATTGTAAAACCATCTGTCCGCTGACTAGCCTGATATAACGACAATTAAAATGAGTTCACGTATCGTAGGACATTAAATTTCAAATCACTGTTTCTGGTTTCCCTCCCTTGAATACATCATTCTGTTGATATCCTAGGTTGCGGATTTCTGTAAATCGCTGGAAGATGATAGTGTGGTTTAGGAAGTTCAAATTACAAAATTTGGTTTGAGGAGCTGATAGGCGCTATCTTAACTTTCGATTTTGTATGAACTATTGGCATCGGTTCATTCTCTATCCAAGGCTCTCTATCTTTCCTCATTATTAACATACTACATAAGCAACCAAAAGAAAAAAGATAACACGAAACAATTCAACGATTTAAGGAGACAAAATTAGAAAATTGATAATTAAAAACAACTTACAACTATTTCGACACCAATGACAGAAGCAAAATCGTATATCTATGTAAAATATGACGCTATTCTAACTTCAGCAATTACTATACCTTATAGCAGATAATCAAAACAAATGTGCAATTGGTACCTCGCCCGTTTAACTACGTTATACTTGTTAAGTCGATAGCATCTACCTTAAGATATGTCCTGTATACAAAGTAATGTAATTTTAGCTTTTTTTCTTGAAAGGCTTTTACATGGGTATTTTTTCAACCATCAGTACTAAAGTATATGTATCTAAAAGATTTTAAACCATAATATATATATATATATATATATATATATATATATATATATATATATATATATATATATATATGTGTGTGTGTGTGTGCGCGCGCGCGCATGTGTGTGTGTAACAGAAGGCAGGTAGTTGCTAAAAATTCATCAAACAATTGAAGTCGGAGAAGGGCAGGCATGCCGAAATCAGATGTCTTTATCATGATTGCCGACGTTTCTGGACAACAAGTCCCATTTTCAAGGCTAAAAAGACAAACAAATTTACAGTCATTAAAATGATTCAGAAAAAAAACGAAATTAAAAAAAATTTATTGTTTTAATATGATTAAAACAGAATAGAAGGCACGCCTATATTTCCAGAAGAAAGTCGAGTGACAACAAAGGGCAACTTGGGGAGTTGGGGTTCCAGGAACACCAGCGACAGGTGCGGCAGAGAACTGGGAGTTTTAATTTTAATTTAATTTAATTTAAATTTTCGTCTTTTGTCTGAATCATATTAATGTTTGTAAATTTCTTTGTCTCTTTAGCCTTGAAAATGGGACTTGTTGTCCTGAAAACTCGGCAATCATAATAAACCCACCTGATTTCGACATGCCTGTCCATCTCCGACTTCGATTTTTATATAGTATATATATATATAATATATATATATATATATATATATATATATATATATTATATATATATATACTTATGTATATACATACATACACATATACATGTATTATGTATTTGTGCGCATATGTGTATATCAGTAGGAATTAATATTCAGTAAAATTGATTCTCTTACATATCAGTTAAACGCTTGAATGAAGCCTCTTCACCAAGATGGAAATCTCAAAGAAGTGGAAAAAAAGTAATAGCGATGGATATCGAGATGAAGGCAAAGAGCAAAACAGAAACTCAAACGAGTATCACATAATCAGAGATTTGTATAACACC
>NC_087204.1:39694924-39712424 GCF_015104395.2 Macrobrachium nipponense
TTAAACTGGATAATTAAGCCTGTCCAAGAAACTTCTGTCAGTTCTGTAATTTATATTAAGATTAAACTGGATAATTAAAAATGTCCAAAAAGCCTTAATATACTATATTCGAACAAAAATGGTTCATTTTCTCAAGAACCAAATAAGGGCAATTGAACCAAAAATCAATACTTGCCTTTACTAAAAATACACCAAGTTTGATGAGGATAAAGGTACATATTTTTGCGTGATGAAACCCTATTTATTATATGTGTTTTTTACCTTCAATATCATCTAATGTATTTAGGGGAAATTTTCATTTGGTTTCATCAAAAAAAATTCTCTTTAACCTTCAACATACCGAAAGCAATTTGAGACTGCAGAGAATATTCACAAAATTGAGGATTAATCCTTTGCTATTTCTGTCTGAAATATTTATTTGGAGAGAGAGAGAGAGAGAGAGAGAGAGAGAGAGAGAGAGAGAGAGAGAGAGAGAGAGGTCTGTAGTATATACAATTTCCAGCTAAAGAATGTGTGATACCGTAAAGATGAAATATATTTTCAATTCGAAATTCAATTTGTTCAGCCTTCGTTCTTTGAACCTTGTTTAAATTAGTCAGGACGAATATATATCTACAGTACTAGGAATTTCCATTTGCTCTACATAAATAAACTTTTCCTGAAGTTTAATCAACAGATGGGAAAAGGGTTTCTGAAATTCCAGTCCAAAACAGAAATATCACTGGTCACATTTTTATAGCAACTCCTTTGGAAAGTTTGAATTGATCCTATCTTTCTCAGTCACTGCTTATAGCTGGAGAAAGAGATGGTTGGGAGAGGGGAGGGGAGAGAATCGTTCAAAAGTTAACACCCACCAGTTTCCATTTAAGATCCAATTTCCTTGGCAGATATTGCGATTCTATTAAAGCGATTTCTATCAGTTTCAGATTTTCATCACATTCCGTCTTTCAATAACAGTAGCTTTTCTTGAGATCTTTGTTTGGTGGAGATTTGTCCAGTGATCTGACTTGTACGAGAATTGTAATTAGCATGAATTAATATGCACTTCTTTCACTAATGAGAAGACATCTCTCTCTCTCTCTCTCTCTCTCTCTCTCTCTCTCTCTCTCTCTCTCTCTCTCTCTCTCCACACCCGTTTTTTCTTCATACTTCTCTTTCCTTATTCAATAAAAATAGTTTTATATAGTGAATTGACACAAAAGGTTTCAAGTGTTTGCGATCAGTTTCATTCAGAATAAAGTTTTTTTTTTTTTTCAAATGAAAATCTCTCAGTATTTCAGCAACTAGGTCCTCTAGCCTCTCTTCCCTACCCCAGCCTCTCTCTCTCTCTCTCTCTCTCCTCTATCTCTCCTTCCCTACCCCGGGCCTCTCTCTCTCTCTCTCTCTCTCTCTCTCTCTCTCTCTCTCTCTCTCTCTCTCTCTGCTAGTGTGTCTTATATTAGACTTCAAATAAAATAAGGTAGCTCTATTTCATATATCAATGTGATAGTGACATTTCAGAAATGCTCAATGTTGCTTTTCTAAGCGACTGGAGCCTAAAGGCCAAAAACCATCCAATGCATGAGGATTAAGACTCTAACAGTTGAATTATAAAATTCAGATATCGAGACATCCTGCCATTTATATGAAAGTTAAATTAGTCATGTTTGAGTGATAAGTCTTGTAATATCTTCTTTTCAGTAAGTATCCATTACTGAGTGCAGTTATTCAACAAAGTTTCGTTGATTTCAATTTCTTTTCAATATTACTATGCATCCATGAGCAGTTATGGTTCTAAATATCTATTTATTACATTTGCATGTTATCTTCATTTTTTTTTCGTTCTGGCTTCAGAATATCTGTCATCCTTATCAGATTATGCACACACAATTAGAGTCAGAGATTAATAGCTCCAGCATCTTTTGTTAATTTCTGGCCAGCTACAGTTTGGCATTCTTTATTTTCAGAAATAATCTTTCTCTTCCGTAGCAATTTAATTTCATCCTGAAATAAATGCAGACCGTTGTAAGTGCAAATACTGATTTCCTCGGTTTCAGTATCTGAGTTTGACAAATATCAAATACCAATCATATATTGCCTCCGATTTCATCTGCATAATCACATGGAGTATGTACTACTAGTAATTCTAGCTCAGATTTACTATTTACCATCATATTAAGTGAGTATCACTCAGAATTTGTTTGCCCCTTTTCTTTTTTAACAAAATTTGTTATTGTTCTTAGGTTGGGTGAGTGTTTATTTATTTTATTGTTCGATTATATTTTGATTTTTTTTTTAATTCCAAAATAGCAAAGAAAAAGAAAATAAAGTTAATTTCAGGTAAAAATAAGATGAATATTAACTTTTTCATATCAGCCATTTCCTCTAATGGATTAATGCCTTAAATTCTCTCTACTGCTAAGATGTTAATAATGATGACATAATTATGCACTTGTCGATCCACGTGAGCATACGCACAGGTTGATACGCAAAATACCTGGAAGATATTACTTATCCAGCATCCTATTGTGTTGTAGTGAATACTCATTTACATTTTGTGTTGTATCAGTATTTTGCTTAATTCATATACATCGACAGATGTATGCAAGCTAAGAAACATTTATAATGCAAGGGTATGCGAGAGAATGAATTATTAAGTAACCGTCGGCTTCATTTCAATATTCCCCTGACATCTTTTACCTAATTGCTCGCTGCACATTATGTTGACACGGCGTCTTTCATCTCTTTAACGTCCCAGTTCCACATTAAATTTCGTAGTAGTGTTCTTCATTATTTTGTAAATGATTAACTAGACGTCAGAGAAATCATACGCTTACGCAGACGTCTTTTGCTTAATCGTCCATGACTGAAGTTTTCTAAAAATGATTTTTCACATTTTATGCCTCACGCAACCTGAATGCTGAATAATCTTTGCAAAAAAAAAAATGCTTAACCACCTGGTCTACTCTCTCTCTCCTCTCTCTCTCTCTCTCTCTCTCTCTCTCTCTCTCTCTTACATGGCATCTGATATCCAGTAAAACAGCTCCGGCTAAGTGCTCACAAACTCAATTTCACGAACGGCCGTATCAGTAAGTGACGTTGTTCATTTATGCGTTTCGGGATACGACTTTTCAGTAATGAAGGAAATGGCATAGACTGGAAATGTGCCTGTAAATAAGGAACAACAAGTCATAAAAAGAAATTTCGAACGTGAGTATTAACAAAAAGTTAACTCTACATATATAATGGGAAGACTTACATGTGTTACCTCTAAGAAATATATAATTTTGTTCGCCTGTATTAACGATAAAAATTGAAGAGAATAAAATGATAATATTGACGATAATATATGTCTGTAGAGGACCTCTTCCAAACAAGTGGAATTGAGGCCAGGAGCGCATGAAAAATGGATTTCTTAATCGGAATGTGAAGTTCATATTTTTAATCTAATTTTGTCATTATCAATCTTGTCATTATATAGGTTTGTGAATTTTCCTCTTTCGAGTATTAGATTTAGGTTTCAATATATTATAAAGTATGTTGGTAAATATTAATAAAAAAATTACCAGGAGACATAAAATTAAAAAAATAAATTAAATGTGCATAAATAACATATTCTTATGGCTGCATGTCACAGATATTACCTGCAACAGTATTGTCATGCCTTTATAAACATTAATGAAAACATAAATTATCAGAAGATTCATAAAACTAGAACGAAATTGAATGTCCATAAATGAGATATTCCTATGGATGCCTGTCACAGATATTACGTGCAACAGTACCGTCCTTCCTTTATAAAATCAGAATTCTCCCTGACATTTATCCGGAGAACTCTGCTCGACATGATGAGGGAGGCTGTCGTGCTCGGGAGAGTTAAACCCTCTTCTAATTTGATAACAAGTCTTGGCTAGTTTCTAGGTGAGCTATTGGTTTCCTTGTTAAGCGAATGCAACTTCCCAAATTGTTTGTATAGCGACTCCTTGATTAATATGTCACACCTACGTGCAAGTAATATATTTAGTCATTCACTATCGAAACAGGAAATGGTCTTTGTATGGAAAGTTTGCTTTTTCTCTTACGTTGTAAATTATGAAGGACAGTGGATTTTCATGTTCATTTGGAGCGATCGATGAATAGCTTATTCGCATTATCTTTTCGATAAGCTTTTCTTTGGCTGCAATTTCAGTTTACATTCTTGAAAAAAAAATTTGCGCGCTGGAGCGGCTGTATCACCCTTTTTTCGGGAGAAAAAATAGGCGCCTACGATTTCACCTGTTCCGTGAGTAACGACGCAACCAAGATAGCTTTTAGGCCCTCGTTTATTATGCATTTTGTAAACAGCCAATGCGGGATTACAGTATGATGTAACTACTAATAAAGATATAAATTTCTCCATTTAACTTCCTAAAGTTTCTGAAACACGCGTTCGTAAAAATAAGAATATAAATGAAATTTGTGTAATTAAACTACTCTTTATTCCATATTTGTGGTTTCTTACATTTCCGTCACTTAAGATCTGCAGATTTTTTCTGTGCTGTACCATTTTTTGTTATATACTAATAACCATTTAGATCATGCCTTTATTTCTAATAATGTATAATAAAAGCCTCCGGTAAGAAATGAATAACGCTCGAAGCAGAGAAACTATTATAGAAATTATTACTAAGAAAAAAGTTCAGGGGGCAAACATTCCATGATTTAAATAGCACATAACTCCTCTTTTTTATTCTGTCTTTTCTTACCGAAGGATAACCGAAGGATATAGTTCGTCTAATAAACGTGGAAACCTGCTGTAAGATCAGGCTTTAATCAAACAGTGGCTAATTAGTTCAGACAGGATGACCTTCAGTCCTTCATTAAATTTTGCTCACATGAACCTGTCATTGCCTCATCTCATTTCCACATTTCCATCTGCTTCATTTGCAAAGATTATATGAGGAGCTAATCAAGGTATGTATGTATGTATGTATGTACAGGTAAATTGGAAAATTAGCATTTCTGTCTGGGCCAATCTATTATTTGGGTATCATCATATAATAAATAGAACTAAAAATTAAACAGCCAATGAAAACATCGTAATTGCTATTTAATCTAATCACGATAATAATATCAAAACCTTAGAAAAACTATAATTCAAACGTAGAGTCTATAAAGGAAGCAATTACGATACTAGCTTCAACACGTTTAAAGCTTAGTTCCACGTCATAGTGCCACATTTCGCATCCGAGTGGGCATTGAAAATGGGTAAGGGCGGAGAGCCCTCGATATTCCAGGCCTACTCCCATCACATTTGCTCAGATCAATGGGCGTTGCTGGGAGAGGATCCTTTGGGAGTGAATGGAGCATAAAAGCCAGTCTTTTGGGACTGAAAAGCTAATATAAATAGATGGATGAAGAATTGTCATCCAAATACTTTTCTTTTTCTTTTTACTGAAAAGGATTCAATAATTTATCCTTTATGATTTATATATATATATAATATATATATATATATATATATATATATATATATATATATATATATATATATATAGTGATCCATGTTTTCCTTAGAGAATTTTCAAATATTAGGTAGGTGATAACTCTTTGAAAATATGTATATATGTAAATATATATATATATATATATATATATATTATAATATATATATATATATGTATATATATATATATATATATATATATATATATATATATATATATATATATATATAGTGATCCATGTTTTCCTTAGAGAATTTTCAATATTAGGTTGGTGATAACTCTTTGAAAATATGGTCTGATATCTAGCTCACTGCTTCATCGCAGTAACTAGAATATTCATAGACGTCAGCAACGCACTTCAAGCTCTAATGCTGAACCAGTTTCATCTTGGTAGTACAGGATGTGCTTTTCTGTACTTTCTGTTTCCATATTTTACCCTTGAGAACTGCTGGTTATTATTCTTCTGGTCTTTACCATCCGACAAACGTCTGACTAAGCTTACAAGTTTCTCCCTTCATCATCTCTTACCTTTTTCTTGCTGACTATGGGTGTCATTTTTCCTTTATGATTTAAAAGTCCTTTAAGAGTCCAGTAGCATCTCTCAACAGGAGCTGATAGAGCATGCTTTTCATGTGTTAGTTCCGAATTCTAAATGTCTTTGAGATAAATTGAGGGGGAGAAAAGCTGGCAACGAGAGAACTTATGATATAATGAAATGTAAATTAACGTATCTTTTACAGTCAATCGGCTCGTCTTTTTTTCATGAACGTATATCTAAGTCTTAGGGAATGCATAGTATCCTATTGACTGAACTGTGCCTTATAGGTATGAAATGGAATTATATTTCTTTCCAGTAGTTCTGCTCTTTTAGTAGGAACTATTCCGAGGCTTTGAAGGATCGTTTGGCATTTTGGAATTTTTTTTTTTTTTATACTTTATCTAGCTGGTAATAGATGAAATTTTCACTACAGCTATTTGATTTTACATAGCACATCAACTGAAATGCATATTATTACTTTGGCTATTCCTTGACAGAAACTATTGCAAGCTTAATTCCCCTCTTTGTAATGAAGAGAGAGAGAGAGAGAGAGAGAGAGAGAGAGAGAGAGATAGTAGGGTGGGGATGAGTGGGGGAGTATCCCTCACTCTCCTTGCGTCACCTCACGTTTTCCTTCGGCCTCGTGGATAAGGCAATGCAGTTAAGGTGGGTTATTGAATATCAGCTGCCTATTAAATCCAGTCTTGCTGTTACCATGACGATCTAAGCGTTGCTTTGTAAATAGGTTATATAATATATCAGTTGACTGATTGTTTAATTCTAACCATATTACTTCATAGATCCAAATCACTCATATATGAAAGACGTGATATGTGATATATTAAAACAGTCACATGAATTTGAAATACATGGAGGAGGAAACAGACAGTATAAATTTGTTTATAAAACTTCATAATCCAAAAATGGACACTTGCTTATTGAATATCAGGCTGGAACTGTTGCTTTTCGTGGAGTTTTTCATTTTTTACAGTGACTGAATTTTTGTAGAGCCTTCAGTTACCTAAGGATACGAAATTTTTGAACAATTTCGAAAATGTAATGGAGTTTTCCCTCCCTTATCATCTTCCACGAAACCAAGAAACAGACACAAAAATAAGGCAATCCCGTAAACGTCTAAATTGCGCGTTACTGCTTATCCGTCATATTCTTTAGAGCTTTGCCTCTAAAATCATCAGTCTTCCTAATTATTTGCCTTCCATTTATGAGAGAAAGTAGCATATTGGTCCCCTTGTGATCGCGCAGTGTATGAGCAATATTGGAACTGTTTAGGTTTGCCAAGTTAGTATTTTCTCACAAATGGGAAATTGTTAAGTGTCAACCAAATATAATTAAACATTTTCTATTCTATAAAGAAAACACAATAGGGGTTGCGTCACGTACCATGAGTTTTTCCGGATTAGCTATGGAGTTTTCTTGCTCTTGACACGATAATCATTTGCTTTTACCCAGAGGACAAGAATGGGTCATGCTTAAATGATATTTGCAAATGAAAACTATTCTCCACTTTCCTAAGATACATCCTAGGCACACATTCTCATCGCTTCATTTGGATATGTCTCCCTTCCTTCCTTCCTTCCTTACTTACTTACTTCCTTCCTTCATGAGACGAATGAATTATTCTATGCTGTTTTGATTACTCTACAATCCTCCACAGTGAAATATAAACGGGTATACTTTTGCCAATAAAATGGCATCCTTCATTACACAACTAATTACCGCTTGAAATAGTCATAATTTAACGAGTGCAATTTGAAACATCAGTTTCTGATGCCATTATTATGAAACATGATCATGCTTGAATATATTTCGGCATTTTTCCTCGCAAACAGCCGTATGGAGTAGCAAAATTATATTGAACGAGCCTGAATATTATAGTCGGTATCAGATTCATCAGTGAATCCTCTTGAAAAACAGCATTTGCAGTGCATCTGACATCATTAACCTAACAGATGTCTCAGTTACAATAACTGTTTTATTCATAAAATACTCATCATTGGCGCTTCATCACTTACCACCAATAATAACAAAGCTAATTAAGGTATCTTACTCATTGGTACTAAAACCTCAAATTTGCAGATATGTCAGATACTTTTCAAAGCCACATTACTTTTCAAAACCAGAGTGTTTCATACGTTCTCAGCCTTTGTCTGAAATATATTTATTTATGGAAACTAAACGCCATATTTTCCTGTATCTAAGGCGAATTTCATGTTATTTAAGAAAGAAAAATACGGATGGAAAGACACGCTGCTGAATTCTGACAACTTTAGGTCAAATAAGTTCCTAGCTACATTATCATTTGTAAGCCAGTGCTTAGATAAAGAAACTGAAACTATTATTATTATTATTATTACTATTCGCATTAGTAATAGTAGTGCTAGAAGTAATAGTAGCATTGTGGGTATTGTTCCCGATCATTGTTATTTAAATTTTCGTTTTACTTTCGGAAAGACAATCCATTATTTTTTTTTTCCATTCCACAATGCGATGTAAATTTATCCAATAATTTATGGAATGACTGTTTCTGAAAAGGAACCGTCCCCACAAGGATAGATGCCTCCATTCGTGTTATAAAGCCTATTTTACATATTTTTTTAGACATACAACGTCCCGATCATATTTTTATGACAAGTGATACGATTACTAGATGTCGATTGTGCTATTTCTTGCAAACAGATTTGAAAGTTCGATAACTAAGTTACATGGTGCGATTGCATCCAAATGTTATAATTGCCGTATGTATTTGGAAAATTTTTTTAAATGCCTGACTTTTTACACATTTTCCCAAGCTGAAGTAACTGAAATATGAACCTTGAAAGAAACAAGAAGAACAGAACCTCCAATGATCATAGTGTATCATGCTGCATATTCTTAGCGTAACTTCTGCACTGAAATAGAGACCTTATTGCTTTGGAACGTGTTGAAATAAACAATAAAGACTGCTATTGCGGGTTCATTGGCTGCTGCATTGTTCAACTATTAAACAATAAAACTCGTTCCACTTCCTTCTCCCCTATATATATCACCACCGTGACAGTCACTACTTCTAACCAGGGCTGCCCCAACCTTTCACCCCCTTCCAAAATTCCTATCTCCATACTTCCAGCCCTACGACTATCCCCGTGAATTTGCCTCCATTCCATTATTCTTTTTTTGCCTTTCTATCACATTCCAGCTACCAGCTACCGCCAATTTAAATTCTCCCGCCCCCTAACATTTCCAATCCGTGGAACGGTGATAGACACAGTGGCGGGGAAGAACATCCTTTAAGTGCTTTTTATTTGGTAATCCTTGGGACGCGTAAAACCGATTGAAGCGAGACGATAGTTATTCGGTTTCATGGAACTATCGCATAGTTCCAAAATTGAGACCTTTACACATATTACCACTTAAAATTATAGAAAATTCAAAAACACATTTCCTTTTTTTTTTTCATTTATATTTCAAACAGTTTAAAACTTCCGACATGACTAGTCTTTCCTTGCTTACTTATTTTCACCGAATGATTTGCATTTGAGGAAAATATGGAAGCAAGGAAATCCTAGTCACGTCGAAAATGAAACTAAATGCATGTTTCATTTTCCAACCCAATATTTTTAGAGTTAAACAGCTTTGTTTGTTCCCTTTTCTTTTGTTTCATACACTGCAGGAGTCACTTGAAAAAGTCTTCCTTGTCCTGTCATTATACTGATTTTTAACATTTGTCTTTTTTTCTTCTGATTTAATTTGCAATTGTAGACTGACTCACACAACAAAATTTTACACTTTTATCATAAATTTCTATTTAACGTTTGTATGTAATACTGAAATCATTATGAGACTTAAGAATTCGAAAAGTAATAAAAAAAAAACTGACATTTATGTAAATATGCCAAGTCGTAGTCAACACAATGTCATTCATTACATTCTCGGCTGATGACCGCCTTACACTCCAAATACCTAGAGTATGAGTTATCTTTCTCAACCGATGTTATAGGAAAGGTTGGCCAAACTGCGGCTCGAGAGCCACATGCGGTTCTTTGACCTTTCATATGAGGGTCGTGGAAGGTTCTAGAAAACTAGAATATTCTAGTATTTCCCGAACCTTTGGTTCCGGAAGCATCTGATGTGGAAATGGGACAAATGGAATAACACGAGGGCCTGAGTCTAAAGATGATCCAAAATATAATCTACAACTGAGTTCTGGAAACAAGTTCCAGGAATAAAAAGTGCTGAACCAAAGAGAACTAGTGTGGGACTCATCTCAGCTTTCTGCACAACATACTGCGTGAATCACTGTATTCCATAATGAAGTTTATGAAGTCAAAGCATCGAGCAGTGCTGACAAACCAGCGCCTTTACGGAGCCAATTCATACAGCTCTGACAACGTCATAGCCAGATTTTCAACAATTAAGGGCGAGATGGAGATGCACTAAACAACTACTAGAAGTAAATAACGTTTTTAATGGCCTGAATTTTGTAGCCTTATATTGTTGCCATATAATTACAATTAGGACTAATTTTGTAAGGGGGAAATCGGATTAAAATATTTCTGATAATTTTTTTATTTACTTTTTTTACGTATTAGTGTCTTTGTGATTGCTTAAACAAATATAAACTGAGTTTTAAAACTGCATGTATGAATAAACATTGTGGAATTTAGTATGCATTTTTCAAAATTCATACAAAATAAAGGTAATAATGTATGTAACAATAAAAGCACTTGTAAATTTCGTTCTTGTTCTGCTGATCTCAAGCATCTGAACTTCATTTGTGGCTCTTGCATGATATAAATATTGAATCAAACCAAACTCTGAAACAGTCAGTAATCGTAGGAAGAGTAAAGTTAGTTGATATGAATATTGGAATCCAAACACAACTCCGAAACATCAGAAACGTAAGGAAGAGGTAAATAGTTAGACTGATATAAATATTGAATCAAACCAAACTCTGAAACAGTCAGTAATCGTAGGAAGAGTAAAGTTAGCTGATATAAATATCCATCAAAACAAACTCTGAAACAGTCAGTAATCGTAGGAAGAATAAAGTTAGCTGATATAAATATTCCATCAAAACAAACTCTGAAACAGTCAGTAATCGTAGGAAGAGTAAAGTTAGCTGATATAAATATTGAATCAAAAACAAACTCGAAAACAATGGATTAGTAATCGTAGGAAGAGTAAAGCTAGCTGATATAAATATTCCATCAAAACAAACTCTGAAACAGTCAGTAATCGTAGGCTGAAAGGGGTTTTCCTTTCCGCGAAAAAGCGAGACCAAACACGTTCCAACCACAGAGGAAATTTATGGACGACAACGCAAACATAAACCGGCCGGGAAGCATTTCTATCAAAGGCTGCGTGTTGGGAGGTCAGAAATATGATATA
Organism: Macrobrachium nipponense; assembly: GCF_015104395.2. Classification (NCBI taxonomy): domain Eukaryota; kingdom Metazoa; phylum Arthropoda; class Malacostraca; order Decapoda; family Palaemonidae; genus Macrobrachium; species Macrobrachium nipponense. The sequence continues at coordinate 39,706,316 of NC_087204.1, forward strand.
GCGGAAGCAGAGAACTCTTACATCAGAAACCGCTGGAACGATTTCACTCAATGGGAAAATGGCGCGGTGTTCGCGACAGTGGCGGCATTCATTTCTGACAGCGATCACGGAAACCTAAATTTCGGGAGAGGAGGATGTTTTTGTTGTGGACATTTCAGATACAATGCATCCATGCAAGTAAGAGGAAGTATGAACTCGTGGCCGTTTCTTTATCTCTCCCCTCCTTTATTTGTACAACTTGTGTGTGTGTGTGTGTATATATATATTATATATAATATATATAATATATTATGATATATATATATATATATATTATATATATATATATATACATATATATATATTATATATATATATATAATATATATATAATATATATATCTATATCTATACGTATAGATATATATATATATATATATATAATAAGAATTATTATATATATATTATAATATATCTTATGTATATATGTTATTATATATATATATATATATATCATATATATAATATTATATATATATCTATAACGTATAGATATAGATATATATATATATATATATATATATATATATATATATATATATAGTATATATATATATAGTATATATCTATATATATATATATATATATATATATATATATATATATATATATATATATATATATATATATACAGAGCAAGAGAGAGAGAGAGAGAGAGAGAGAGAGGTTCAAATGTGGAAGTAGGTCACACCATGTCATATATCCAACAGTTTTCATAAACACTGCCTTATCCCTTCACCTAAGCTGATCCTGCACCAATTCCACGTATCTCCACATGTCTCACCTTTCCCAAAAACCTCATAAGAGCAGCGTCATCAGATTTCTATTTGAACTCAGCATCTTCACTGCAAAACCATGAAGGAGAGTGTGTTCAACAATGCTTTCATAAATTCCCATAAATCCCCTTCTTAGTCTTTCTCACATAGTCTATTAAACTAACTGATTAACTTAATCAGTGACTCATGTCTTATTTCATCCCACACCATCTGTTAATGTTTATTCTCCAGTTCCTATACTAATTAACCGCTTCCTTCTACCTCCATGTCAACATTCATTGTGCCTTCCTCTTGGTTCCCTCCATTGACCCTCATTCCCTTGTTCTTACTAATATTTGCTCTCACCTTTCCCTGCTTGCATATGCTCTCGTTGTTATGGTTTCACAAATTCATGCAGTTTTTCTTTGTTATCCGTAGTCAGTACACTATCATTTGCAAACATAAACCAGTACAAGCTGGATTAACATCCGGTTTATCCCCAACTTGCTGACCATTCGCTGATTTCTCACATCACTTGACAGTCACTCTCCCACATACATGTTCTCTAGTATATATTTCAGTTCCAATGCAAAATCTCTCAATCACTCGCAAAAGCTTATACTCATTCCATACAGCCTCAACTCCTGAGTCTAGTAAAATGTTTGTCTTTGTTAATGCAGAATGCACACAAAATCTTTACTACAGTTTTAAACATATAACTGCTTCACAGTAAAGACTTACTTTACATACTCTTCCTTGTCTGTACCCAGACGCTTCTATCATTCCTTGTTATCTCTCTTGAGAGTGAAATTCTTAATACTGACCTTTCCCACTCCCTGATCAGCTACTCATACATACTACCACCACTGAACGACAGCACTACCTTAGTAATTCATCAACTCTATGTGAGTTCATATTGCAACATCTTAACTGATGTCTATACGTCCTCAGCAGTCACTTCCACAAGCGATCTCAAACTAATTGACCTTTTCGTATCTTGCACAACTCAGCTCTGATGTTCTTCAATCTGCCATACTTGGGCATTTTAATAATTATCAGCCTGGACTGCATTTCCTTTAGATAGCTTTCTCTATTTGCATATTTTATTCTAATGTTCATCTGTTCATTAAACTTGCTTATGCTCTCTTTCTATCCTTCCTCTGATGCACTGCAATAGCCCTTTCTTCTTTGTAATGCAACTGCATTTCAAAAGAAAATTATATATACTAGCTGATCTAACCGGCGCTGCCCGGGAAAATTGTGAATGACAGGCTATGGGTAGGGGGAGGGAAGAGGGAGGGAAGTGGAGGGAAGTGGGGTGGGGAAGGGAGGGAGAAAGGAGAAGGAAAAGGCGGAGGGGGATGAAAAAAGAAGGGAAGAGGGATGGGGAGGTGGAATGGGGAGAGAGGGTTGGGAGGACGAGGGTAAGATAGAGGGGAAGTGAAAGGGAAGTGGAAATTACGTTTCTCCATTAGAAGAGTAAAATCATCTCGCTGAACTTAAGCCTGTCTCCCTTTCAACAATAGTCAGACCTTTTATCGATTGTGTGAAATAAACAGCACAACAAAGCAGAAGAAGATCGTGCAAAGGATCTGTCTTCAGGAAACTGCACGAATTCGCAGTGGATTCAGTATACATGAGTGTACTGGTAACACACTACTGTACTATACTTCGGAAACTCCCCCTCCATCTTCCCTCCCCCTACTCGTAGCATGTCATTCACAGTTTTCCTGGGCAGTGCCTGGTAGGTCAGCTAATAATATATAAGGCTATAAACTATCCTCGACCAAAGCCCTATCCAATAGTTTTTTTGTTTGGTTTAAATTCCTCAAGCCGTTTAGCCATGACTGATTAACGGACAGGCAGATGGACATAACGCCCATTGTAGTATGATATAGTATTAGATTATATATATATATATATATATATATATATATATATATATATATATATATATATATATATATTTATATATATATATATGTGTGTGTGTGTGGGTGCGTGTGCGTGTGCGTGCGTGTGCGTGTGTATGTATGTATGTATATGTATTTCTCATCTCTCTCTCGTCCTCGCTCGTCTCTCTCTCCTCTCCTTCGTCTCTCTCTCTCTCTATATATATATATATATATATCTATATCGTATATATATATATATATATATATATATATTTATATGTATATATATTATATATATGATTATATATATATAGATGTGTGTGTATGTATAAAAGTGAGATGCCCCCTGAGAAGATGCACGGCAAGTTACGTACACTAGGCTCATAATTCAGGCCAGGCGAGAAGTCCATTTTAACTTCAGTCTTATCAGAGGAACAAAGTGAAAGAGTTTTCGGCTAAAGAAGGTGGGATTAAACCTATTTGAAGGAGGAGCACCAAGTCAGCAACTTGCAGCCGAGGCTGACGTCTCAGGGGATATTTTTCTCCCCCGGAAACTTTTCTGATCGCTTTATCACCATTTGGCCTTCCACATTGGCTCGCAAATCCAGACTTCGCTCATTTAATGCTTACCACTTTGTGTTAGGTTTTTTTTTCAGTTTTTCGTACCGATGAATTGGGATGAAGAAGACAAAATTAATATTATATCTAAAAAACTCATATTCTAACACTGCATGATTGTGATGGGAGTTCTACCACAAAATGGTCCCTAAACCCTTGCCCACAAAATCATCCCCAACCCCTTTGCCCATAGAATCACCCGTAGCCCCTTTCCCATAAAATTACCTGCAACCTTTCCCCACAAAATCACCCCCAACTCCTTGCCCACAAAATTACCCTCATTCCCTTGCCAAATAAATCACCCATAACTGTCTTGCCCACAAAATTACCCGTAATCCTTTGCCCACAAAATCACCCTTAACCCCTTGCCCACAACATCATCCCTAATCTCTTGTCCACAAAATCATCCCTAACCCATTGCCCACAAAATTATCCCTAACCCTTTGCCATAAAATCACCCCTAACCCCTGCCCACAAATCAACCCTAACCCATAATCACCCCTGACCCCCTTGCTCACAAATCACCCTTAACCTCTTACCCATAAAATTACCCCTAACTCCTTACCTACAAGCGTGAGAGAGAGAGAGAGAGAGAGATGGATCCGAGAAACTTTCTGTTTTGGGAACTCTGCGAACAACAACCAGAGTAATTCGTTGTTGCAGGATATGGCGACTATACGGCTGCAAGCTGTTTATTTCATGTTCATTTCCTACGGCTTTTATATTCTGAAGAAAAACAAGCTGTAAAAAATCTGTAAAATCTTTGAATAATTTTGTTTCACTTTCTCCGAGCAACGTGATATCAGTTATCTTCATTTTGCACAGTAACTCCAACTAATAACCGCACTGTCATTATGTAGAAGGTAATTTAATACTCATAAACCTAAACTGGCTCGATCACAAAACATTTTGTTTATATTTAGAAATAATTTCGCTTTTCAGGACTTAATTATTAAGGGAACATTTTTAAGGGAAATAGAAGTTAAAAGGAAAAATGACGAAATTCTCAATCTTCCCATTAAGAGAAAGAGAAAGAAAGAGAAAAACTGAGCTAAATCCTTTTTTTATCTGTTTTTAGCGCTAGGATTCTGGTAATTCCCGGAACCGTTCTACATGAAAAGACACATTTAGTTAAGACCAAGATTACTTCGAGCCGGAAGTGCAAACGCTAATAACTCTTCCACACAATTTCGGGTAAAACATATACGTAGTTTTGTATTAAATTTCCTTCCGTGGTAGTCTGCCAGTAACGTATTTATTTATCAGTGTCAGTTATTTTGTTATAAAATACGGCATCATATGTCACAACTGTAAGTCACTTTCTATCGATAGCAAGGGTAAAAACTTTCTACTGTTTTAAATAATATCTTGACGTAAAGTGTAATGAAGATAACTAAGAATACCTGAGGCTTTCAATAAGTGAAAAGAAATCTGTCCTCCAGTAACCTATATATATATTTACAATATTACTAAATATTCAACTGTCCTTGGTTTGCAATCTGTAAATCGTGGGCCATGCCTCACAGGGCTCAGTCGTCTCGGGTCCCATGTCTGGCCGGCCTGCCTTAGTGGGTTTTTGGAAATACCCACCCGTGTTTAACCTCCCCCCGAGTCTTATGAATGCTGATTTGACAAAATCTAGAACTCCTCCCTTTCTCTCATGCTTGTTATGAACATCGGCCAACTTTTTAGTAGCTGCGAGCATTGCAGAAAAGAAGAAAGTAATAAGTACCAAAAAGAAATATCAAATCAGTTCAACTGATGCTGCCATTCTTTTCAAAAGAAACTTACCATCGTGTTGTCTCCAGGCTTCGAGTAGATATATTCGAGAGTTTTGCAGGCTGTACATTCGAAAATGGGAACTCAAAAGGAATTTGACAGGTTAATGAAAATTCTGAAGCCCCATGTTCATGAATCAAGGCCCAATTAAATAAACTCGAAGAGCAGACAAGTGTTGTTCGAGCTCATCAATCTGACAAGAGGCAATCAGGACAACTGAGAAGATAATCAACGAAAATGGTGAAGTCTGTCATGATGCACTGAGAGAGAGAGAGAGAGAGAGAGAGAGAGAGAGAGATTCCAAATCCTAATGTGACCGTGAGAATTTACTTTCTAATAATCTTCAGGGAACATGTCATTTGCTATAAGGAATTCTATTGAAACAGAGTGTATATGCTTTTAGAAAAAAAAAATATTCGAAACGCCATAACAAAGACTGACAGCTAATAGAAAGACAGACAGACACTCAGAAAGACAGAGGGACAGAGAATGACGTTCATAATTATTTTCGCTGTACTGTGAATTAATCGCCAGGCCGTATTAACGCTAAAGCGCTGTTCACAGCTACGTTTAATTTCTATTTGTTGTTCCCTGTGACGGGTTGTTTAACGGGTAACGTATAATGGCATTTATAGATGCAAATGAGAGCCGTGTGAAGCATTGTTGATGTAGCCGTACAGGCTCCATATTACATTCAAACAGGCGGCACCAGCAGCACCTTTTTTTTTTTTTTTTTTTTTTAAACAGTTCATCAAAATTCCGAACATGTCATTCAGAAGGTCACAATGAACCGCGTTGCTTTTCTACATGAAAGGCCGTTCCATAATTGACTGGGAGAATGGTTGTGATACCTAAATGGCTTCGTACCTGCTATAATGCGGCTGACCTGAGTTCGGGACGAAAGGAGATCGACGTCTCAGTTGGCTGGGTGGTTTCGGGGCTCCATATCAGGCCTCTTACTACTTTGAACGCCTTTATAGGCGTATACGGGTCGCTCTATAATAATGGCCCGCCTGACACAAG
>NC_087204.1:39714924-39724924 GCF_015104395.2 Macrobrachium nipponense
ATCCCATTAGCGGCTCTGAGTGTTGCCAGAGGCTGGTCACTTCTGCCTCCTGCACGCCAAGGAGCAGACAGACCTCGACAGACACTTCCGCCATCTTGTTCTACCTGGTTTAAAGATGACTGTGCTCCAGGAATTTTAATGACAACAAATTCTCAGAAATAAGAGAAAGACATCCGCGCACTGCAAACGCAACTCAGCAATACTGCTAATGAGATTCCCAGCAGAACTCGTGAATATTTTTGCAAGATTTACATGGGAATCTATATGATATATAGTACATTTTTTTTTTCATGATGGCATGTTTACTATAAGATACATTCCTTCTAATTTCCAGGAATGAGGGAAAATTGTCAGCCATAACACACCTCCATGCAGTAAACTCATGTGCTTCAACTAATTATTGATTTTTATTGATTAAATGAATATTCGTTTTTCGAAAAAAACAGATATAACAAATTAATTAACAAATATAAAGATTTTAATCTAAGAAATTACTTTTATAATTGGTAATCAGTGAACATTTTCAAATACAGTGATGTGGCAATAAGTTAAATACTTATTCAAACCATTGTTTGCTTGGTTGGCCTCCTCAAAGCGTATTAAGTTATTACAAAAACAAATATTCTAGTATGGACTTCTGGAGTCGGGTCTATCAACCAAAACCTTATTAAAACAAAAACAAAAATTGGTTTGTAACGAAAGGTTCGAATGAACTTATAAGAAATTTTGATAACAGTTTCAGTTTGAATGGACGCAATTGTCCAAATGTAATTCTTAAATTTTCAAAATGATTTGCGTGATCATTGGGCAGTGTTTAATTAATATGAATAGTTCACACAACAGCAGCATATCCCATAAAAACCAACAATTAAGGACTGTACTCCAACAAAAGAGAATTGTGAAGTCTTGACTTTCTCTACATTCTGAATAATTCGAAAAACAAATACAATTCTCTTTTGTTAGAGTAGAGTTTTATTTCTTTTAATCTTATTTCTTTATAGGCACATCATCTTGTTAAATTTTAAATAATTAAGATTCATGGAAACGAATGATATTCGTATATCCCCATTTACATGCAAATTAGGTTGTGCATATAAGTACATATGACATATTTGATTAAACATGCTCCTGGATTTTTTTGTTCTTTTTTTCACATTTCTGGTGCCTTCGGGTACTAAATCACCGAAGCAATTCCCTGAAACGTATTATATTTTTTAAGGATTTTTGCTCAAGTGATTAAGGAGAACTGAAGCAACATTTCGTATTCTTCAAGGACGCCACATTCTACGTCACTTTTGCTGAATAGAGTATGAACCAGAGGAAGAAACTTTTGTTGGTTTATTCAGATTACGCAAGGAAATGGTTATCCATGGCATTCCATTTGTAAATATATCTCGGAAAAAAACGAGACTGTTATTTTCTATGGGGGTTAAAAACGCCAGAAATTCGATGCTCAGATGCATTAACATAAGTAATAATAATAATAATAATAATAATAATAATAATAATAATAATAATAATAATAATAATAATAATAATAATAATAATAATAATAAATAATAATGGAGACACAAATCCACAGTTATTTAAAGATAAATCTGTACAGAAAGCTTTCGGGGAAACTGTTCGATTTCCTTCTTCTGTTCAGATTGAAAATGGGAATCGAACAGATTCCCGAAAGCTTTCTGTACAGATATATCTTTAAATGTATGTGCATATAAATAACTGTGATTTGTGTCTCCATTTCAAGACTCATGTCACTATGAGTATTTTTAAATAATAATAATAATAATAATAATAATAATAATAATAATAATAATAATAATAATAATAATAATAATAATAATAATAATATAATAATAATAATACTGAATTCTAAAGAGCAGATTTTATGTCCATACGGAGACATTGCCCGAATACATTTATTAGTGTCTTTACTTCATTTGTTTAATCATCAAAAGATTACGACCATTTATTTATTTCCAGCAAATGCATGAATATCAGTCGACATTTCTATTGATTGTCTATTATTATCATCATCATCCATTTAAAAACGACACGTTTACTCGTATGTAACAACCAACTGAAATATCGTCAAAGAAATTAGAAGAATTTCATCAGCACCGAGAATTGGCATCGAGGCTTTTATTGGCTGAATTAATGACACTATCCGATCGAGCAGTTTAATGTGTCTGACTGAAACACAGTATTTCAATTATCCTGCTAATTTCATCTTTGTCCCTTTTCTGTCTGCTTCACGTATTGCATCCTAAATCCGGAATGGTTATTTGACGTTTCTATACGAAATATTTCAACGAACTTAATATTTAAGCACTTGGAATTTCCCAAGAAGTTTCAAACGAGATTTCACTGTAGACTTGTCCAGTGATTTTTTTTTTTAGCTAAAAGCATGAGAAAATGATTTCAACACTCACAGGAGGAAAGGCCATCTGATGGAAACACTCATTTAATTATTGGTGCAGAATATTTATTCTATCTAAGTTTCTTGTAATATACAGAATTTGGTTACTTACTTTTTTCTTAATAACCAAAAGGATTTCACCTAAAAAAGTTTTCGCTCTAGAGATAAGTTTCTTCCACGTTTATTAGATCTAAGTGCAAAAAGCATTATACTATTTTTAAAGTCATGATGTACTATATACTTATTACATTCAAGAATTTGGAACTAGCTTGCGAAGAATAATGACCACCCGAATTTAAATATACACTACAGATGAGAACATGAAGAAAAAGAAGAATAACATATTAGTATAAAATTTCAATAAAAGCATTAAGAGAAGATCGGCAGACTAAAGATGGCCAATGAAAAAAAGAATGAAAGGTGGAGGTGACGGGCTGGAGCCCTCAGGAACGACATAAGAGACAGGAAGTTGGTGTTGATTGCTTCATCAGCATCAAACTTAAGTCCGTTGAACAAAATAAAGAGGCTTTTTACATGTCACCCCTTCCCATCTCCCCGTCCTTTTCGGAGCTGAACTTTGACTTAAACGGCATCAGGAGTTTCACGATTCATCTCAACAGCCTTGAAAACTATGGATTAGATGCAAATATCTGTCGTTTTCAGTTATTTTTACAAGTCACCCCCTTTTCACCCCACCTTTCTATCAGGGCTGAACTTTGACTTAAATGGCATCAGGAGTGTCACTAATCATCTCAGCAACCTTGAAAACTATGACTTAGACACTAATATCCATCGTTTTCACCCCTTCCCACCTCATCTTTGGTGCCAGTGATGTCTTGCCCCCACAGTATTCATTTCCAGTTGGTAAGTCTTATGTATATCATGCTTCGTTGAAATTGCTCGATGTGTTTCCAATTTATGCTGGAACATACACACACACACACATACATTCACCCATTTATATATATATATATATATATATATATATATATATATATATATATATATGTGTGTGTGTGTGTGTGTGTGTGTGTGTGTGTGCATATACATATGCAAATAGCTATATATATATATATATATATATATATATATATATATATATTATATATATGTGTGTGTGTGTGTGTGTGTGTGTGTGTGTGGGTGGGTGGGTGTTTGTAAATGTGTGATATGAAAGGCAATGTAAATCAAGAAATCCATTATCTTCTTCAGGAAGATACTTGTAACCTTAATGTAAGAGGGTTAACACAAAGAAAGTATTTCTTGGATCTTGAAGGTTTTAATAAAATGTTTGCTCTTTTGTTATCCTTCTCATTGTGGGTAATATGATAGTTGTCACTTAAGAGAAAATATTATGGAATTATCTTAACCCCTTAGAAAGCATCTCACAAATTTCATTTCCGTGCAAAAGTTTTATGAAAATATAGGTATGAAAATATGGACTCCCGCTGATAAGATGAACAAAGAGACTTTCAGTGTGCTGTATATATTTAAATAAACAGCACACTATTTTCTTAGAACACTATAGCGTCTATATATTTCTATTCCGTTGATAGAAATGCAAACGAGGAGTCTCCATTCTCATAATATAAAACGGCCACTTCCTCTTTCTTTTATTAGAAGTTGTAATATTTTATACCAATAGGAGTGATAGCCAGCCATGTTGAGGAAATTTGAGGGTCAACTAACAATAGAAAAACTAACAATAGAAAATATTCTAAAAATTATTGCATAAAGATAAAAAAGGAAAGTGATTTAGGAATCAGAAGGAAAACTGCGATCAATAAAAAGAGAGATGTGTCCATATCCGTGCTACATTTCAAAATGAAAGTGAAATTTACGAAACAGGTATGGACAATAAAAGTCAAAATATAGTGCAGTTTGGATGATAAGTTCAATATTACTACAATTCACCGTCAATTTTATGACAACACAACGTTCTCATATCCAGGAATTACTTAGATTGAGGACGACAGTAATCAGAAACAGTGAATGGTCTTGAAGTGTCCCCCAAATATTCAGTTTGTTCTGAGTTAGTTATTAACTAAAGCCCGGGACCAATGAAAACTGCATCATATATATATATAATTTAATACATAATTTTTACCTACTCACACAAACATATACACACATAGAGATAAAGGGAAAAGCTCGCACGCACGCACGAACTCACACAATGTTCACGCCCCATGTAACTGCCTAAAACTAGATTCACAAGTTACCTCTGCGATCACCCATAGCGACAAGGCGTGCACAGATCTGCTAAGACATCAACTTTGATATCACACCACCCAAGGAAGGATGCGTTAGCACTTCCAAGGCTTGTCACTCGGACCACTGTCTCTAAGGAAGTTAAATGATAACTCCACATTCATTGAAAGTCACAGCATCTCACATTACAACGGTATTTAAAACATTATTGTCTTAATATATTCCTCTTTTATAAACATATATATGCATGTGTGTGCGTGTGTCTGTGGATATGTGTATGGGTAAATTGTTGTTATTTATACATGCGCGACCGTTTTACGTTAACATGAATTAAAATCACAAATATTAAACCAAAATTATAATTTAATGTTTAATTCACATTGGGAATAACCTTCCAGCCATGGAGAATCATAACTGCGCCTGCCAGGATTCGAGCCGCGCCCTGGTTTAGAAACAATGATAGGCAGTGACTTAGACCACCTGGTTATCATGCGATACGAGCTGATATCGACTCTGCTGAATTCTAAATGCCTGTCGAATTCAGGTTCTGTACTTGGAATCGATCTTAACCCTTCCTCGCCTTGATAGCTGACTGGTATTCGTTACAAATGGCTTATTCTGAATTTCCATCTCAATCCTTAAGTCCCCAAGAAACGTTAATAGAAAAATAACACTTGAACCAAAATTCCATGGCCTGAGGAATGATAATCACTTTGTACATTATTACTTATCTTTTTAAATATATCGATTATCGGGATATTTTGAATAATGATTAAACCTGCGAACAGGCTGATGAATATTATTCAAGCTTTCTGTCTTTTAACTAATTGTACGACTATCATCCTCATGAATCTCAGGTGAATGAGAAATGACCGAAGTTCGCCAATCTGAATATATCATTAACCACAGACGACTTTAGAATTCTCTCATTAAGAGAATTGTATATATATATATATATATATATATATATATATATATATATATATATATATATATATATATATAATAGATAGATATAGATATTTATAGATATATATATATATGATATATATATATATTATATATATATATATAGATGATAGATATATATATATAGATATCATATATATATATATATATATATATATATATATATATACTATATATATATAGATATTATCTATATATATATATATATATATATATATATATATATATATATATATATATATATTTATATATAGATATATATATATATTTATACATACCTATATAAATCTATATATATATACATATATATATATATATATATAAATATATATATATATATATATATATATATATATATATATATATATATATATATATATATCTATATATATATATATATATATATATATATATTATATATATATATATATATATATATGTCTATTATAGATATGATTTATGTATATACATATATGAGATAGAGAGAGAGAGAGAGAGAGAGAGAGAGAGAGAGAGAGAGAGAGAGAAATGTTTTACAAACCTACTCTCCATTATTCGTTTGTCGGTTACATAAATAAATTGTTTACCCTTTGAATATGAAATTTTAAACATTTCCTTTGCAGACGACATAAAAATCTGAAAAATAATGAAGCATTCACGTCGATTTTTCCTACATTTCCAAAGGATTTTTTAACTACAAAACGCTGAGGATGATTAAAAACTCTGAGCCTTGATTAATCTGAAATAAAACTAAGAAGATAGATTGTTGACCTTTTCGTTTCTTGTTTTTGGTACTACTTGGCTTTCTTGTCATTAATATTTATCTTTAGAGCAGGTATTTGATTTCTCATATAAAACAGTTTCTTATTAGGTAAACATTAAAGAAATCCTCTTAATTAACTAATAGCAACTTAAGATTTTTTTCAAAAACATTTCACATTATGAGTTGGAATATGACATACTAGACTAAATGCAAGATGGTCATCATTGTTACTAAATAAGTCCTCGTGGAATTTAGACCTTTGATGTCTAGCAGTCCTTATTGCTCAACAAAAAGTAGAAATAATTAAAAAAAGTGAAAAATGTGAACAACCTTCTTCAAAATTATGGTCCTGAAAAAATCTGGCACAGGTCCACATTTTCGTCTTCAATAACGTTTTTATTTCCAACGTCTCGTAGTCCATTATGAGTAATTAGGAAGCGCGTATTTAGACGCTTTAAAAAACACACATTTTAGATGGTTTATATTGTTCACTTAGTCAGATGCCAAAATAAGCGTTGCTTCGAAATAAATGTTTCATATTTTTCTCATCACAGAACAGATTCTTCTCAATGCAGATTATATTACTGAAAGGCATTTTCTCAGTGTAATTTTTCATGATTTAACTTCAGTTTCTATTTACATCCGAGAGACGTTTAATACAGAATTATTTCATTCTTTTTTTAGTTGCTTGTTTTTCCATGAACACTTAAATCTGTAATGGCTATTAAAACAGAAGTAATCATATTATTCGCACGCAGTTATTTCTAGACGCTGAATTCTTTCCTAGCTCTGTCAAAAATTATAATATAAATGTGATGCATATGTGTGTGTGGATGCGTTTGTATTATATATATAAGGTGTGAACTTTTATCACCTCACTGTCATTCATATATACATGCATTAAGCTACAAATGTCCTTTATTATCCAATTCGCTCTTCCTCGGAACTAATATATTTTCATATATATTAACCGAAGGGGAATTTTTTAGTTTGATAATAATTTCGTCCTCTCGTACTTTCGAGCCAGCGGACAGAGGATAAATTATGACTTCAGTGAGTTGCCGACTCGGCCAGCGAGTGAGATCAAAGTTTATGCCGATTCCGACCTTACAAATCACTGTCAGTAACATCACTGAAGTCGTGATTTCTCCTTCGTCCGCTGGTTCGAATCCACTACAGGACGAAATTATCATCAACTAAAAATTTCCCCTTCGGTTAATATATATAAAAATATATTAATTCCGAGGTAGAGCGAATTGGATATTAAAGGGCATTTGTAGCCTAATGAATAATAGGTGTGTGTGTGTGTGTGTGTGTGTGTCTGCAAAGAAGGAGGCAGTGGAATAACTGTATTTATTGTTCTCAATAACGTCTCAAATGTGCTATATTCTACATTTTCAAAAATAATAATTATGGGAGCCTCTACATAATCATAACCAGAGTGATTTAAAGGCCGTTTGGTTACTAGTCTTCAGGATACCTAAATACCATTCAAAACCTACGAACTACATTATGCGCTTTTTATTATAGGAGTTTTTTCTTTCTTTCTTTTTCTGTGCTAAGTCCTAAATGTAACTATTCACATTAGTTAGGAGTCCTTTCTTGATATATTTCACAACAGTTCTGACGGACCTTATAAAAATAGTTTCACAATTATCACTTTCCCGAAGGGTTATCTTTTATTAAATGTTACCTTCTTATCATTTTATTCAAAAAGTGCTCACTGTAGCAAAAAGCAACGAGGACATTAAAAGGAAATATAACCACAATAGAATTTTTTCTCCATATATTTCAGCATTCTCTTTTCACCTACTATACAAAAAGTGCGATCATTTTTTTTATCAATAAGATTATGGCAGACCGGATGAAACATAAAGATTCAAGTTTCCTGATCATAGCTTTCTAAATGATTTTTTTTTTTTATGTACAATGCTCCTTTCGTCTCATATTGATCAAAATGGTGCCATCGTTGAGAAAACCAGAGATTTTAGCCATAACTGTTTACTCATGTAAAGCGTTTATATATTCAATGACTAATGGTGGAAATAAACAATCTAGAAGTCTTTCCGATGCTGAGGAAGAGGAAGTCTTCTAATATAGTTTCTTTCTCTCTTAACGAATGAATATTCAAAGGTCTTTGTGTGACTAGGACAGTTCTGAATTCTTTTGTTATGTAAATGCCACCGGATAATCTATGCAAATGATATTATGTTCTGGCTCATATGCCGAGAAGAGACACCATAGCAACTCTTTTCCTAGCTCATTTCCTCCGATGTGTGACTCGTCAAGTTCAGATATTTAGCTGCATCGATTCTAAACTTTGCGCCAATTTCTTAACAAGCAAATATTATTTGGCAGCACTGTAAAGCGCAATGTTAGATCCCTTCTCTATTGCGAATCTGAATACCTTCTACTCACTTGCCAGTGTCATTTTGCACTCATCCTTACATATCCCTGCACTGTTTTCTTTGAAAGAATCCCATTAATGCTGCCATTTACAAGATAAAATAGGCGTGTCATACCAAAATTCATAAATGTAAATTATTCCAACATTTTCATTTTCTACGGTATTTTCTGGGAGAACATTTTCGTCAAAGCACCCACTTGAAATTCTTTCATTCATGAGTATGGATTCTGCTAGACTGAAAATAATTTGAAAAAAAAATAAAGCTCCACAAAATTTATTTTTCTTACCGTCTCATCTCCTGCTATATATGAGAATTGCTTCTCGGAAAACTGACTTTTTCAAACTACTTCATTATTTGAATCCAGAAAACTTGTCAGTGTAATAAGAATGCCACACCAGTGATTTCCTTCCCCTGATCTTTTATGACCTCCTTTCAATTCCTGGTGCAAGAAACAGAGGGATGGTTTTAAGGAGAAAATATTTCCTTTTTTACAACGGTTTTTTGCATGGATTTTGCTGCAAAGGCTAGATAATTTAAAAGAAAATAAGGCATGAGTTCTTCTTTTTAAGATACGACTGTCTCCACTGTTGTAATTTAGATATCAGTAGTTGAAGAACAGATTTTTCTTTAAATATGAATATATATATTTATATATATATATATATATATATAGATATATATATATATATATATATATATATATATATATATATATACATATATATATATATATATATATATATATATATATATATATATATATATATATATATACATATATATATATATATATATACATATATATATATATATATATATATATATATATATATATATATATATAAACAGTATAAACAGTTATAAACATATACGTTCTATAGCTGTAAGCTTCATAATAGCTATCAAGGGGACATCTAAATGCATACTGCCTTTTCCTGGATCCCTTTATATACATATATATATATATATATATATATATATATATATATATATATATATATATATATATATATATATATATATATTATATAATATATGTAAGTGTGTGTATCCGCCAATCTCACCGCAATGGGTGAATAGAAATTTTGTAACACGTGGGTAAATATGACATTCAGCGCGGCATTTTTTTTACATTCACAAATATCGTTTAATACCCAGTTCACTACACCTTGGGACTTACTACATCAATAGGTATTATAATTCATAAGTGTTTCGTTACCACTGGAA
>NC_087204.1:39729924-39732424 GCF_015104395.2 Macrobrachium nipponense
TTTATTTTCATTGTGTATAGAATACATTGTCTTAATTTTTCACAAAATACTTAATGATTGCTTTTGAAAATTCTTGGTTTTAATTTATTGCACTGTGATGTATGGTCCGTCCTAAGATGACCATCCTCCACAACATTATCAGGTCATAGCTTTGGCTCAGACTCTGTCATTTCCTATGCAAATGATCTCATTACCTTTCCTGACGTATGGATGATTGACATCTAATAAGATGGCGTATATGACACCTTGTGAAGTTGGGTACATTCTCTCTTTCGTTCTCATACCAAAAGAAATGAAACATTCTTTAAATCTTAAAAAGAGTTCTTGGCGTTAATGGAACATATGTAAGTGTTACCAAAAAACAAAAAAACAGACCTCACAGACATAAAGTCTTTTTTATATCAGAAATAACTCCAAAAGTCGTCTATAGTACCCCTTCCCTTGTACCCCTCCTCGGAAACATGTAAAACTGGAATAATCTAGGTACGTGACATGCGTGGTAACACCAGCGCCCTCACACGGCTATGAAAATTACTCTTTGAAAACTACTCTGTAGTCACAGTGAATGAAACTGTTATCTTCACTGTTAACGATTCCCCTAAAATATCATACAGGGGAAAAAATGAGGGCAAACGATATTATCAGAAAAGTCCAGTTTTACTACAGGTTAGAAGAGAAGAATACCACCTCCTAGGCCTACTACCAAATACTGTACAATCTAATTGGGAAAAACTCTCTATCGCGAGAGTATATATAATGATCTAAGAGATCCATGATAAAAAATGTTGTGAGTTCGTGTATAATTTAAAAATCCTTTAAAGGGTTTTTAAATTATATACGAACTCGCAACTTTTTTTTTATTATTGTGGACCTCTTAGAACATACAATCTAATCTTATTTCAGTCCACTTGCTTAAGAATATTTCATTATGTTCTGTATTTAGAAACTTGTAAAGCACATTATTGTCGCCAAGGTGTACCTTATTCCTGAGTGAAAGACGTCGACACCAACCTGTCCATTTATTCATACGGTTTTTGTAATCCAAGAAAATGGGGTAAATTAGGAGTCTCAGACAACTCCCGCTTCACTGACACGTCAACAAAAATTAGCATGGTTAATCTATAGGTTAGAGCTGCATCAGGACAGTCCTTTTGCAAAGTTGTCACACAGCAATTACTGGAAATTGCAAAGATCGAAATCTTGCACACTAAGTCAGTGACGGCTGATTTAACAGAAACAAAGGCAAGTTTTTCATAAAGTTATCTTAAAGAAAGATTGGATCCTTGGGATTCCAGCTCATACGAGCAACTAGTCTTGCTGTAAATCTCTGAGTCACAAATTAAAAGACAATAACTAAATTGGTGGTTACTTGGTTGCTTGTATTTAATGATTTAAGACTGATTTGTCTCTTGAATAAAGATAAACTAGACAGTTTTGAAAACCCTTTACTAGCATTGTTAAGACTCGTTGAGAAGCCCAGGAAGGGTGAGGGATTTCCAAATATGATTTTTGTCAAAACTTTTTATCGGAGAATGAAGATGAAAATTACGATGAGAGGATATATGATACCGACAGATTTACATGCAAACTAATCTGTATGAGATAGGCTTAAGAGTCTGAAATCAGTGCTAAAGTCTATTCAAGTATTCTACCTGCATCTGAAGTCCTCTGATCTTGCATTAAAAAGATTAGAAGTCACTGAGTAGCCCTAGAAAGTCACTTTAATATAATGTCTGAGGTAACTATAGGTTTCCGCCCACCTCCCCACAACTCCCCCCCCCCCCCAAAGAAAATAAATAAATAGATAGATAAATAAAACTCGTACCATCAAAACAGAGCACAGAAGAAGTTAGCCTCTCAAGTTCCCTTTAGCCACGAGATCAACTTTACTTTGTCCAATTCCTTTTTCACCGCTTTTCTTGTTTAGAGGATTCCGTGATCATTCGTCCTTCGTTCTGCGACAGATAGGAAGGAAATATAAAGGTCGCCATTACGTGACCCTTTCTAACTTTTCTTTTCTTTTCTCATTCCTCGTTCGCCAGCTCCTCTCGAGGAATGTCCATTTTCTCACGCATCTCACGTCAGCAAGAATTCGGTAGAGCTTTTCCGACGGGAGTGGTGAGCAAAATCATCTCTTTTTTTTTTTTTTTTTTTTTTTTTTTTTTTTTTTTTTTTTTTTTTATAAATTACTATAAGCTGGCTTTTGGAGGGCGCGGTATGAAGCTGTCAGTACACAGACTAACAATAGATAGTATATATACATATACACACACATATATATAACGATAGGAGAATGTTTGTACATTTTATCAAATATATTAGGAGCAACTTTTAGTATGACTGAAAGGTTGATTTCGACACAGTATTTTGTAAGAGTGTGGGCGTGATGAGGATTTTTGTGAGGATTTCTTCCAATTTTAGCTTTAAACTGGTAAGTACGGAGTGTGATCCCAGAATCAATAACTGATGTAGGAAAAGAAACATAAGCATAGAAATTTCT
>NC_087204.1:39737424-39742424 GCF_015104395.2 Macrobrachium nipponense
AATGATAGAAACAGTAAAACGAAAGGAACGAACGATATGCAATATGTACTGAGAATCAAATCTTACTAAAGGCTTTATTTGAAAATCAAATAGCTGACTCAATTGTTATTCATTAGTTTTTATACTCATTTGAAGTGTTCCGAAGCCTTGAAGATTTCCGAGGACATAACTTTGATTAATTTGTGATTGAGTTCAGGATTTTTTTTATTTATTCAAACCGCTCTAAGGGAAGTTGTCTTTTGATCTCCCGTAATAGAACAAATGATTTTGATGTTTTAATTTTCCACAGAGTAAAATACTCTAAGTTACTTCCTATGCATTAACTATATCCTAAAATACTTTCTGATACTTACTTCCAAATAACATCTTCGTTCTGTAGCATTGATTGGCAGATGAACTTTACGCCCCGTACCACTTTTAATATTCCCTCCACACAGCTCTATTCTTCATCACCAGTTTACTAAACAAAATGGTATATTCTCAGGCTACTTAAAACTTTGTTGATAAAGTCACGTTCATTTTGGCAGTTTTAAGCAACAGAATCATTAGTTTTGGGGTTCAGGGCCACTCGGTAAAACTTCCCAGTAACGTTTCCAGCGCCGTTCAAAAGAGTTATTTATTAAATCTAAAGTAAGAGCAAGTTTGATGCTAAGATTTTCAGTTTTGTTATGATGAGCCGAAAGGAAAGGAGCTTTTAAGGACAGCTATTTTGGAGAACATTCCCAGTAAAATCGTCAGCCACGTTTATACAGAAATATACACGAGCCCATACACACTTATATACAATCTTAGTATCAACTTTGATCTTACTTATACACGCACACGTACACATACACACACATAGAGTCTGCCCCCCACATACGTACTCCGGTGTGGTGTATATAATATATTATATATATATATATATTATATATTTAATTTAAATATATTATAATTATATTATATATAATATATATATATAATATAATATTATATATATATATATATATATTGTATATATATATATATATATATATATATATATATTATATATGTTTTAAAAATATATGTGCTATATGATATATCTATATATATATATATAATTATATATCGAACTACAAATATCCTTTAATATCTAATTCACTCTACCTCGGAATTAATATATTTTCATATATATTCTTAACCGAAGGGAAATTTTATTAGGCGACACTAGAATTGTCGGCGCCCGGGCGCGAACCCAGGACATCATACAAATCCAGGAACGTCAGTGAAGCTATTTACCCACTCCACCGCAAGAGGCTATAAGTTAATGCCGTCTCTCACCCTCAAATACCTTTCGCGCTCAGATATTCGCTGATTTGGAGCCAGCATTAACCCACCTCGACCTCGGTAGTGTTGTAGTGCTTATGACAGCACATAGCCATAGTATAAGTCATATCACATTACCGTGATTCACATACATACATCGAGCTACAAATATCCTTCAATATCTAATTCACTCTACATTGGAATTAATATATTTTCATATATGCTTATGTATGTATATGAATCACGGTAATGTGATATGACTTATATATATATATATTATATATATATATATATATATATATATATTTAGTATATATATATATATATATATGCAGTTGTGATAGCCACAGTGCCCTCTTAACTTCTTGAATTCTTTGTCGCTATTGCAATTGCATATGTATCTGGTAAAAGTGATTAGTAGATCCTACATATATATAATATATATATATATATATATAATATGTGTGTGTGTGGTTGTGTGTGTGTGTGTGTGTGTGTGTGTGTGTCCGTCCGTGTGTATAATATATATATATATATATATATATATATATATATGATATACTATATATATATATATTATATATATACCTATATATACATATATATATAGATATACTATATATATAAATAATAAATAAATTATATATAATATATATATATTATAAAATAACTGAATAACTTGATCACGAAGTATATAAAACATGATGCTATGTATAAATAAAGGCAATACCTTTATATATATATATATATATATATATATATATATATATATATATATATATATCAGACTATAAAATAGCGGTCATAAAAAGTTTCATATGGACATTAAGCTCATCTTTATATCATCTCTATATAAATTGAACAGGAATATATATATATATATATATATATATATATATATATATATATATATATATATATATATATATATAATATATATATTATGTGTGAGTGTGTATATATGAGTATGTGTGTACGGGGAGGGCAGAATCTATAGAATGGCTGCCACATAAAGTTCCATTAAAGCCCATATGGGTATTAAATTCGTTGCAATATAAATAGAATAGGAAGTATATCTGGGGTCACTCGTTCCGTAGGAAAAAGGAGCATTGTATGTGTGTGTGTAATATATATATATATATATATATATATATATATATATATATATTATATATATATATATATATATGTGTGTGTGTGTGTGTGTGTGTATATATATATATATATATATATATATTATATATATATATATATATATATATATATATATATATATATATATATATATATATATATTATATGTATATATATACATATATATATTTATAATATATATAGATAGTAATATATATATATATATATATATATATATATATATGATGTTCAAAATACTTCTTCTTGCATTGGGACGAATTTGGTACCCATATGGGCTTAAATGGAAAGTACTTGATATGATTTTTGCACTTTCGACATCGAGCGCGAATCCTCTAGACTATACGCTTTTAAGAGATAAATCCCAGAGCAGCATTGGCATTGCCGTAATAATAATCATTTGCATCTAACGTCATCACACTTCAGATCGCCGGCGCGTTCCTGAGACTCGCGAGCGAGTTTCCAATGGATTCGCACCAAGAGAAATCAGCCGTGTGGCTCCCATTTGATTAGTTTCCGTCCCCGTACCTCCGAGGAGACCCGTCACCGAGATGCATTTCACAAAAACAATAAAACGAAATTATTGATTAAAGTCGTTGTGCTGGGACGGTTTTCCCGCAGCGCAATCTGCGTCGACAAAAAGAGTAATCCTTTTTTTAATGGAATTTTATTCGGGTGGATTGTATAGGGCTCTGGGCATGGCTCTAGTTATCTACGCAGATATATAAATATATAAATTCATTTTCAGGGTACAAATACGTTTCTGTGCTTTACATGTCATTAAATGCCTAAATCTTTACGTCCATGCGTATGTTCATGCATGTCTGCATTTTGATCTCTGATTTTATGCTTCCTCGAAATTGATGAAGATATTTTTCTAAATGAAAACTTGATGCATTTCTCAGATAACGGTAAAAGAACGACAGCGTCACTGATCGCTAACGGGAGACATTTTTTGAAAATGAATTTTCTCTTTCGTTGAAAGAGGGACACTTTTCTTTAACAAGTTATATAGTTTCGGAAAAACATTAATACTTTTTAGAATAAACGCAAGATTTAGGAAGTGGTCACTGGGTCATGCGCCTTTATTCATTATTAAAATAAATTAAATTATCATCAGAGGCAATTCATCGGTTATTCCGGAGGGAGCCTTTGGTCGCCGGTCAGGCAAAGGAGCCATTTCGTGTACCTTTCCAGAGGAGCCTAGAGGTCACTGCTCTGCAGAACAGGTCTCTTCTTGGCCTTAGCTAAAGAGGAACTCGGGACCCAGGTTTGACTGAATGGCCTCTTCCGGACCTTCTTGCAGAAGACATCAGAGGGAATTTCAGCTTTTGGGAGAGCGACGAAGTACTTATAAGTCAATGGCGTCAGAGAGGATTAATTGGAAATTTCTTTAGCGAACCGTTTTATATTAGTTAACAATAGTCGATCCTTTGTAGTTAAATCTTTTTCGACAACAACGAAATTAGCCACGCGAGTAACTCAGTAAATAGAAAATTTATACTGTGAGCGATCACTGAGTAAACCAGCACATGGAATTTTTGGTGAAATATCTTTTAGCATATGTTATGGACGATAAATTACTGTTCTACTTATTGCCGACAAAAAAAGTTAAATTATAAATTGAATGATCTTGTGAGAGCCTGTGATCTCTGCAAAGATCATTTTTGTAAATATAACATTCCCTCTAGGCAAAATTTACTTAATGCTTCAGGAACAGGACCAGATCTAGTACTTTAATCTCACCAACATAGGGAAATAAACTTTCGGAAACCCATATAAAGCAAAACGATGTATGCAGTAAATGCATTGCTTTTTCATAAATATAATTATGTGACGCCATGAAGTCATCATACTTTCTGAGATTACTCTATTCCGTCAAAATTTTGCATTAGGCTTTTGACTTATGTAATTTAGGTTGTCAGGCCAAGCACTTTTCACCTGAACCATATTGCAAATATGTATATTAAGCCAAATTCATCAGAACGATGAACCTAATATTTCCTTATACGTCTCTTTGAAAAGAACAAGTGGCTATATCATAAGTATAAAGATCAAGCAAATTCAGGATGTGACAGAAGTCCTTGAAACAACAACACTGATTCACCGACCATTTTTCAAAGGAATCCATAAAGAACGCCCGAACTTGGGCAATAGATTAGGAGCCGCGTTTCGAATTCGACAGTAAATAACCGAAACTTTAAGTTTTGCCCCTTTATAAATCTTTTCCCACTTTTTAGGCATTTTGGGAGAAGCTGAAAAAAATTACTTTTATAGAAAGATTATTGGCATTTTAGATTTTGCTACTTTTTGGGGGGAGGGAAGTATTTAAACATTTTACGTGAACTATCGTTAAAGGCAGGTACAAAGCCAAACAGTTCGAGAAAGAAGCATATTTCCTAAAAAAAAAAAGATTGCCAGGGTCAAACACATAAGAAGCATATAAATGTCGTTTCAATGTGTTTCCTTTCTGCGTTGCATCTTCTTTTGGTCATCCGGTAGTGTTCTCATTAAGTTGTTCAGTCGAATTGAGGTCTTTTACCTTATCATTTACAATAAAA
>NC_087204.1:39747424-39750768 GCF_015104395.2 Macrobrachium nipponense
ATATCCTGTCTCATTTACATTCTAGTCCAGCAATATGTCATCCACACAAGACGATCGATCTATACAACTGAATTTGAAAGTAAATGTAATGTAAATGTCAGGAAGTTCATCCTTGGAAGACTGGAACCCTCCCCGCGTTATTTACAGGAAGGTTATGATAATGCAGTACAAATGACAAAAGGTAAATATCGTTGCAGTACGAGCTTCTGTTTCAAGAATGTCTCTCTCTCTCTCTCTCTCATGGAAAACTACGTAGTGAGGATTTGCTTGTATACTGCCCGGCTGGATAAACAAATGTAAGAAACAATTTTATCCCATTTTTTATGAACTTCCTTCCTTCTTAGTTTTCTGTCAAAGTAAACTATTGTGCCGGTTGTGTCTGTCTTCTTCAGCACTCCATCTGTCCGCCCTCAGATCTTTAAAGAAATTGAGGCTAGAGGGACGTTGATCATCCACCCTCCAATCATCAAACATACCAAATTGCAGCCATTTAGCTTCAGTAGATTTTATTTTAATTATACCCATGGACATAATTACGTAGTAGAGTAAACCATTTATACCCATGGGCATAATAATGTAGTAGAGTAAACCATTTATACCCATGAACATAACGTAGTAGAGTAAAACATTTATACCCATGGGCATAATAACGTAGTAAAGTAAACCATTTATATCCATAAACATAACGTAGTAGAGTAAAACATTTAAATCCATGAGCATAATAACTTAATCAAAAATAAAACAATTATATCCATGGGCATAATAACTTAATCAAAAAACCCATTCATATCCATGAAAAAAATCGGTTTCTGTGACAGAAAAAAAAATTATTAACCTATTTTAGGCCACCGGTATTGCATATGCAAATTTGTCAGCTCAAAAATGGGGAGACCTCGGTCAAGAAAAAGCTATGGTAAAGAAAAACTACAAATGGTTTTTTGTTTTAGCTTCCTAGCGAGATTAAGAATTAGTGGAATAACATTGAGCAATTCTGTTTCTCTTGAACATACTAAATGGACATTGGGGAGAGAGAGGGAGAGAGAAGGGGATTGTGGGAGATGGAAAGAACTAGATCTTTAATGAGGAAAAAAACATAAAACCAGATTAAGAAATCAAGAAATTGAAAAGACACAGACTCGCTAAGAGCAATACAGATGAAGTAACACCGCAGTATAAGCAGGTTATGCCGAGAGCCTTTTCAATAAACAAAAAAAACAAAAACAAAAGAGTACTCTCAAAAAATGAAAGTCTCTCTCTTCTCTTCTCCATGGCCCCCAACCCTCCTCTCTTTCAGCAATGGCATTACCCAGATCTAAAGTACGACCACTTTGTTAACTTAAATCCCTGACATTGCTCCAGTTTAGGAGCCGTTTGTTTTCCTTGCACATTCTTACTCCGATAAATGGTTACCCACGTCCATATTAAACGGGATCCGGGATAAAAGAAATTCATTTTATGACCCGACTATTGTATCAGCAATGTATAAACGCTGTTATATGAGAATCCTGTGTTCTGGTAGCGTGCATATATATACTATATATATATATATATATATATATATATATATATCTATATATATATAATATATATATATATATGTGTGTGTGTGTGTGTGTGTGTGTGTGCATGTATATATATATATATATATATATATATATATATATATATATATATATATATATATATATATATACATATACATACATATATACATATATATATATATATATATATATATATATATATATATATATAATTTTATATATATATATGTATGTGTGTGTATATATATATATATATATATATATATATATATATATACTATAGACTATAGTACATATATATGCGTTATTTGTTTGTGTCTATGAATATTACAATTTAAAAGAATATACATGTATATCCTCAAAAGCAATCATTACGTTTACATGAAATACGTGTTATATAAATCGAGTTGCAAAATGAAGGACGTAATCAGTCGTAGAGAGGATGAGTGAAGGGGAAAAAACAAGTCAAAGATAAACTGAAAATGAACATTCCAGGAAAAAATCAATTTTTCTGCATGGAGAAACCACTTAACACTAAACAGCAATAGATGAAAAAAAAAATAAAAGGTTGATTGCCTAGACACTTAAATACCCAAGGTCTTTTGTAGATGTGGCATGGAAAAGAGCTAGAAAAACATTTTATTTAATTAATGACAAACTTGAATTTAGTAAGCATAACATTCTAAAATTACCCTTTAATAAAAGGTTTTTAGAAATTCCTAGAATTTTAAAGCTGTTTAACATAAATGTTGTTTTCAATAATATTAATTCTCCTAAAGATCTTCCCGGCTGCATATATGAAATTCCTTGCAAAAAGTGTGATAAAGTCTATTACAGACAGACCGGTAAATCTCTTTCTCAACGTCTCAAACAGCACCAATATTCTGTGAGAACTGGACAATTAACGAATGCATTATTCGTACATATGAGAGATTTAGATCATCCTAACTGGAGTCAAGCTAGAGCCTTAATCCCATGTAATGACACAGATAAAAGGAACATCATTGAATCTTGTTTCATAAAGTCAAATAATGGAAATGTTCTAAATTTAAGTTTTGGTTTATTTGAACTCGATGCCTTCATAATGAAAAAAGTTGTTGATAAATCTAAGCCAAAAAATTAATATATTCAGTTTTTACATGGTTTGGACTATATGGATACGTTGCAGTTTCTGTTGTGGTTAAATCTATGCTTGAGTTTGTGACCGTGTGATATCGGATAATCCTGGATTATCTCTTTAATTTTTATCCTTTTGACAATTACTAATCTGGTACTCTTGATCTTTTTGTTTACCTGATAACTTTCTTTCCAACTGTATTTCATTCGTTCCTTGACAATGTCTTAGTAAAGACGAAAGCGCTTGGATTTCTACCTATCATTTCCCTGTGGTATTCGCTTATATATATGTATGTATTCATTTAACTAAAGGAATAAGGGTTTTACCCTCGAGTTGTCTTCATACCACAGCTCCTACTGGGTATGCCGATTGGTGACTGGCATGGTTATCTCAAACCATAGGCATCTCTGCTATGAAGCCAAATATATATATATATATATATATATATATATATATATATATATATATATTATATATATATATATATATATATATATATATATAATATATTCTAATTAAAATTCGGTATATATATTTCTATTTTTTTAAAGTTTAGCTTTTCACTCTTTCTGCTTTATACATTTTATTTTGAATTTTCCATACTAAAACATTTTAATTTCTACAAAGATCCCGTCAGCATTGTGTGATTTATCCCTTTTAACCCCCTTCCCGGGTACCGTCTC
>NC_087204.1:39751268-39796098 GCF_015104395.2 Macrobrachium nipponense
ATTCAGGATTTTGAACATTTCCATTAACTATTCACTATGCCACCAAGAGAGAGAAAGAGAGAGATTGTATGTAAACTGTCTCTATATAACTATTTTTGTTAAAATAAGATTTCTATCCAAAGTGCTAAAATCTCCAGCAGACCAGCGGATCATCCGATATAATTTTTTTTCTTCTTCTTTAGTCTGTACGACCATGTTGGATATAAAGACTTTATGAACGACGGAACGATACATAGATGTGGGTGGGGTATCTGTGCTAGTGTAGTAATACTAGTATAGCAGTAGTGCCGCAAAATTAGTAATAGCAGCAATATACATGAATTAAACGTTTAGGGCAACTGCTGGGATCCTTGAGGATCATTTAGCACTTCTTACAACTACTCGAGAAATGAGTTTTTGTAGCCAGAAGTTAGATTTTCTAATACAACAATGTCCATGATAGCCTTCAGTGTTATCCTGAATTACAACGAGGCCAAAGTGGGTGGAGCCTCATGAAGTCATCATTCTGACGATAATTATTGGTTGAAGGTTTAAAGCCAAAATCCGGTACAGGCTATTATTTTTTTTTTTTTTTTTTTAGTAAATAGGTAGATAGCCGATAAATAAAAATTGCTTTTTTGGGACATTGGATACAGCAGTTATCAAATCAAGCTTGTCTACTATGTCTTTGAAAATACCAACTATTCCCTACATCTTGTCAATCTGATTGTGACCTATAAAGTAGATTATAATTTCTTAGGACACTTATTTTGGGAGTTAGACTAATAATTGAAGCGTTTTTGTATTTATTAACATATTTTGTTGGTTTGTTCATTATGACAATTATCAGTGGAGAGGATTCAGAGTTCATAAAGGTGTACTGCTTTGCTTGTATTTGAATTCTTATGTCATTGTTGCCAGAGGTATAGCCTTCTTTACGTAATAGCCAATCATCCATCGAGAAAGAGGGAAGAAATGCTGTCATTAGTTACGTAACGAGTGCGTTCGAAACCTTATCTCTGAGTAGGTTGGCCGTCTTCAAAAAAAGTCACTTTTATATTATAAGTACCAAATTTATTCAACCTACGTAATGCAGAATACAGTCAAATTTATGTGTA
Source organism: Macrobrachium nipponense (assembly GCF_015104395.2). Taxonomy (NCBI): domain Eukaryota; kingdom Metazoa; phylum Arthropoda; class Malacostraca; order Decapoda; family Palaemonidae; genus Macrobrachium; species Macrobrachium nipponense. Next base: position 39,752,366 of record NC_087204.1, read on the forward strand.
GATATAATGTGTATTCTGAATAAGCGTTAAATCTATGAAATGCATAGATAAAAAGTTATTGCCAAAAAACCGTGTTACAGAAGCCCTGAATCTCATAGTAGTTATGTGATAGCTTGGCGCGCACGCGCGAGAGAGAAACCCTTTTAATAAAATGATTTAAAAAAAAAGTGGGAATCTGTCAAGAATATCTGAGCTACTATTTTTCAAGACAATAATATACCATTTTGGTTTATGTATATGTTTGTGTATTTCTTATGTATATATATATATATATATATAGATATATATATATAATATATATACATATATATGTGTATATATATATACTATATATATAATATATTATATATAGATATATATATTATATATGTATATTATTTTATATATATATATATATGCTATATAGTATATGATATATTATATGATATATATAATACTCACACATGTACAATGTACATAATGCAAAGTGGTATAACATTGTTTTAAAAAATGTGGCTTCGCTAATCTTGACATGATCCCAAAAACGTTTTCTTGTCCTTTTGCCATTCCAAGATGAATAGTCGAGAGACACAAGTACTCTCAAAATGAATACTCAGTATATTTTTCGTTGTTACTAACAGTTCTACAAAAGTGAAATGTGTGCTTACTTTCTGCTTTCCTTACATAACGGAAATTAAATCTAACTATTCACGCAAAACTTTACACGCATAATTGTCACTCGTGTAACGAGAGCAGTTATAATTTGGCCTTTAAAGTGAACGCTTTGCCGTTCTAAATTACCCTAATTATCTTTGGATATTATCTTTTGTTTTATTCTTTCTTTTTCCCATTTAACTATGAATACATTCAAATTTCACGAATGGAGTTCTCAAGAGAAATTTAGACTTTCTGTGCTTTTCAGCCTTTCAGGGTTGAAGGATATAACTTTCATGAAGCAATTTACATTAGTAATATTTATGTTTTACCCAATAGCAGTTAATTTCGAAAGGATGAAAGGATACAAATATCTGCTGTATATAATTGCAATTTCAAAAGAATATCATTTCATGTCACGTTCATTATAGACGGGAGCACCAAAGGCATTGTGATGAACGCTTTGGGAATAAGTGTTTACACAACAAACACAAAACTATATTCACCTTTATCCTTTTCTGGAGGCACAGTGTTAAATACTGCCTTGAGGCAAGCTTATCCATTTTTTCTACATTTTCTACTTATTGCATTTTTAGGCAGCTGATAAGGATTTGATTTAATTCATATATTTTTAGTGAAATATGTTCCATTGAATTTTTTGCCAGCCGATTGAACATTATTAGTTAAATATGATTTCATCACATCCAGTTAAACGCAGTATAAATCAGACCTCTCTCTCTCTCTCTCTCTCTCTTCTTATCTTTTACATTTTTCGAATGGATCACACAAAACCAGTGATGGGACCAGAAAGCAATTTATTCCCCAAAGCGACTTCAATTTACCGTGATGTTATAAATGAAATCCAATTACAAGAGTTCTCTCAGCATAAGGAGAAGGCGAGAAAAGATCTGAAGGAGGAAAAGTAGAAAAGAGAGGACGTAAGGAAACCATACTTTCTTCCAGCCGACAGTAAATAACCGCAATCAATATTACTACAGCTAATCGTGATTGGCGGAAGTTCGTGCTACTCACCTCCCAACCAGAGGTATCCGTTGAAATGTATCGACCAGTCAGGAGCAAGAGGAAAGCTTCAGTGATATCGGCTGCTGATATTGACCATCAAGTCCACAAATATAGAGCAGTGTAAGATGGGACACAGACCCATATTCAGTTCTTGAGAGGCACTCAAAGCCGACATCATTCCAGAAGGCTAATTTCCCAGGACGAGAAAGAAATAAAAGAAAGAAAAAGTTTTCGATAAACAATGGTTTGGAGCAATATCTGTTAGTGTCAGATCCTCTATTAATGTGATTAAATGCAAATAGGATCTATAAAGTCTGATGGTGTTTGAATCCAATATCTACAATAATACGTATCCTTTATAAAAAAAAATATATTAAGAATTTATGGGAAATTTCATACTATCATTATATTTTCTCTGCCAACGAGGTTGGTATGTGAATGAGTTATACTAGCGTGAGCGTGGGGTATGTGTATAAATCCATGTGAACGTATATAAATAAGGGTTGATTTGATGTATGTAAATACCATATTTTCTTTAATATATATACATTGTATATGATATGTATAATATAATAATCTATATATATACACACACACACACATATATATATATATTATTACGTATTAGGGCCTTGTGAGAGACTAGATACGTAAACAGAAATGATTGAGGGATTTCAAGAGGGAATTGCTTGAACTTACCGTAAACTGATTATTATTGATTCTTTCTTTAGAGGGAAGGTCGCCAGAAAACTCAGCTCGTTACTTTAAAAACTATTTATTTACAAAGAGGCCCGTGCTGGCCTGGAGAAAAGTTAAAGGATATTGGCCCCCACGTTTGGGGCTTATAGTCTCATTCAATTCAAGCTGATTTTCATTCACGTGGGTTGATGCACACTTGCGGACAGAGAGACGGCACGTGACTCATGGAATCTGGAAAAGAAATCCCAGATTAAACGACATGAAAGAAAAAAAAAATGACTTCTTGCTTTGATTAATTAATTCTCTAATATTGGGGAAGGTAAACTCGAATGGTTCACTGAGGTATGCACGAAAACTAGGTCTTGAACAAGTCACAAAGGGGAGCACGTGGCCCGATGAGGACAAAGGGCTTCTGATGTAGAAGGGGTAAAATAAGAATTGGAAATGAATTTAGCAAGAGTCGTATGGTAGTAAAAAGGTGCTGGGTTGAAGTTTACACTTTCAGACGTACCTTTATGCAATATTCTGGGTATCCTTGTAGAAGAATGCGGTCCGACCTCTGTTCAGGTCTGGGGTCCGGGTCCACCAGTGCGTCGTGGGTAGGCCTAATTTTGGGAGGCTGGCAATTTGACCTCTGTCCGAGACCACGTCTCGCGGCCGACTGAGAGCGATACTGCTTGCTTTCGAATCACGGGGCTTCCAAAAACCGCCTCGAGCATTGCCTGAAAGGTGGTAAACACAACGCCAGCAAATTGGTTTTAAGGAAAATAGGTCTTATTGTAGAAGTCCCTAAATCCATCTCGAAGCCTAGCTACTCTTGTGACCTGCCTCTCTTACCCTAAGCTTCCGTCAGACCGGAAATATCATTCCTACGACATCCCCACTCTCCCAACAACAGTAGCTTCAGGAGACGGCGATGGCTGCTACTTTTATAATTAAACAAAACTAAAACTCTGCTGGGAAGGCGAGGCGTTCTATAAAACGTAGCAGCGCCCCCTGTTAGGAAGGCATTCACTCCCTTTCGGGCGTGAAGGTCTTGGCTTAAATAAGTTGATCGCCTCGACAACCCAGTTCTCCTACTCTAACTTGAAGTTTTTTGAGCAGCGATACGACTGACTACAATGGCCTACCTAACTTATAGGCAAAGATGCTAAGTGTACTAACTTAATATAGTGATGTAGTCTAGCCTAATAAATAACTACAGGTTGTCTTGTGACGACAGTCTACTCTACCCCTAGATAAGGTTACTTGAAAATTCTACTTGCTACTAACCTAATGCCCTGGTACTAAATCATTAGCCTAACCTACTCAATACATTTAAATGAAGACGCAATCATTCCAGAGTGTGGTACGCACAGCAGTAGTTCAGCGACGGAATTGTAAAAATACATGATAAGAGGTAATGATGCTTGGGGATGATGAGTGGTTAGTTGACCAGGAGGGAAATGCAATGAGGTAGTTATATTTAAGTGAGGGTTAGTATTACAATGGCTAGGGGTTAGAGGGTTAGTGCTACTGGCAGAGATCAGGCGCTGGCTACCTTCTCTGGGTAGGTGCCAGGATCATTCTGCAAATGAATGTGACACTGTACCTTCGGGCACAGGTGTCAAGGAGAGCATGTGGCTCTTTTGTGTTAGTTGTTAATGACGTCCCTTCTTCTTCTTCTTCTTATTCCTCCAGGACCTGGCTATACCAGTCCTTGGAGTAGACGGAGGCACCGACTCTGGGGAAAGGCCAGAAACGCCGGCAGGAGCAGAGGCAGTGGTAGCCTGAGGCGGTATGAAGGTGAGGTCTGCCGGAGGTTCATCCTCGGGCGACAGTGGTGAGGGTGAAGAAGACGGAACTAGTGATTGGCCATGGGCTGCGGTAAGCTCCATGCCTGTTGGAGGATCTCCTGTAGGAGGATCCTTGGGTAGGTTAGGCGCCGGCACTAGCTCGGGGCCAGGCGCAGAAGTCAAGTTCGGTGGTGGCTCTACGTCCAGGCTGGACGGAGCTTGGTACTGGACAGTGCGGCCAAGTGGCACTGGCAGAGAGTTGAGGTCGACTGGACCTGTGGCGGGTACCGGAGGTGCAATACCTCTCAGCGTGCCCTTGGAAAATGGGAGACAGAGGCTCCTGTCTCTGGTTGAAGGCTAGGCCTTGTGGAACATGGACAGTGTCCGCTGCTGATAGTCGGCTAGGGCACCTAGGCCAATTAGTAGAGTGCCCTATTACGTTGCAGGTTTTGCAACGGAACTGTGAATGATCAATCTCCCTTCCTGGTAACGAGGGAGACTGTTGGTGGTTGTACTTCCTGGAGGAAGTAAAATTTCGATTACTCCTTGCTTTAGAGTGATTGGACGTGGGTTAGGACCCCTAGGCTTTTTGGAATGCGAGGGAGACTTCATGTCTTGCCCTAGGAGGAGGTCGTAACCTCCTGGAATGTAGCTTGCAACTGCAAGAGTACATACCTTGGAGAAACTAGGTCTGGTGACCCTCAATTGGACGGTCGGAAGGATCAGTTTAATGTGATTGATACCTTCAATGGTGATCAATCGACGTCTATCAATGTTAGCCCCTCGTGGGGGGAGAATTTCTTTTTTTAGAGATTTTTTGAATTTTTTTGTTTTTTTTTGTTTTTGGTCTTCCCGTATCAGGGAGATTGAGCGCCAGAAGTCGTCGTAGGCTCTGACGTGGCTTGGCTGATAATGGCTTTGGAGGGGTGCGACGGTTATAGGGCCCTTAGCTGGGGGTCCTAGAGAAGAAAGGATTGGTGACGGCCATTGCGATGGCCGGAATATTGTGGTTCGCGCACCCTCCGTAATTTGCAGACATGTACCCTTGCGGCCACAGTCTCGGCAGAACTTGTTCCAGAACCTCTTCCGTGGCACTGGATGATAAGGCCGAGATGGCCCCACAGGTTGCGAATCTGCGGAGTCACCAAGGCTGGCAGTGTGCTCTGGCACAGGTGAAGAGTCCTCTCTGGCAGTGATGTGACGTGGGGAGGTTAAGGAAACCTCCGTTGAATCATCCTCGGAAGCAAGTCCGGGGTTAACTGGTGGGCTTACCTCTTCCAGAGTGGAGGAGGTAGGCGGTAAAATGGTAAGAGGCTGAGATGATGCGGGAGAAAAAACGTCTGGCTCTGGACACTGGGTCAGGGCCAGGTTCACAAATAAAAGGGATGTCTGGGACATCGGAGGCACTAGCCTCTGAATCTAAAATATAGGGTTGATTATCTGGCATGCTGCAGGTGTCCGGTGCATCTGGTAGTGGGAGCTGCGTCCAGGGGAGATACGGCTTAAGTAAATCTCGGCCCAATATCACCTGATAAACATCATGAAATTGGTCCACTACGCCCAGGCGGCACAATGTGGTTTCCTTGGTCACCTGGTCCAGAAAGGGCATTTTCACATTCAGAAGGACTGAAGGAACAGAATAGAGGTTACCGTCAATCCATTCGAACTGAATTTCTTCGTCCGTCCGGATTTTGGCACCCCTAGGCAATGCCTTTCTGGAAATAAGGGAGACCTGGGCTTCGGTGTCGGCCATGACTTGTACCCACTGATAGGGCGTAGGAGACAGTTCATCAGGCAGGGCTACATGGTAGCCTTGGAGAAGTTCACCCTGGAAGCTCTCCTCCCAAGGTAGAGACCGACTTGGGCACTGGTCGGAATCCACAGCATGCCCACGCACACAACAAGTGGTGCAGAACCTCCGCAACACCTCTTACCGGGAGTCCAGCTCATGGTCTGGGGCTTGGAAACTAGCAGAGAGATTGCGTCATCTAGGAGAGCTAGCTCATGCTTTCTCTCTCTTCTCTTTCTTTTCCTCTCTGCTTTCTCTGGCTATCCTCTCTGCTTCTCTTTCTTTTCTCTCTGCTTCTGCGGCTTTCCTCTCTGCTTCGCTTTCTTCTTTCCCTGCTGGCGCGCAGCAGCTGCTGCGTCTTTATCCCACTGTCAAGTGCTGGTCCAGTGTAACCAGCCTCCCTGCCCAGAGTTATGAGGGCTCCGAGCTTCTCTAGCTCTCTGGCAAAGAAGTCACGGGAAGCAGGGGAAGACATTTCCCTTAGGCTACAGTAGAGGCTCGGAAGAAAATGAAAATAATGGCCAGGAAAGGGTACTGAATGGAATAGGAGTGCCTACTGTGGAAAGTGGCACTCACTTGGAAATGTGTTCTGCGACGTGGTAATGAAAAGTGGAAAGACTGGGTGCTCGGTGGCACTTTGTGAATGGCACCTTCTGCTGAGGTGAAAAAATCGAATGAAGTGTGCTGTGTACGTCACACTTAAGGGCGTTCCTAAGTTGGGAGACGCTGGAATGGGCTACCTGTAGGTCCAATACAGGTGCACGGCACTTTCGGAGGCGTTCCTTGGTGGAGTGATCCAAAATGGTGGATACTCTAATGAATGGGCGTTCCGTAGGACGGACACGCAGGTTTGACAGCACTTAGGGCTGGTATTGCGGCGCTTCGGGAGGCGTTCCCTTTGATGAGTGTTCCGAAGGATCACTGACCCTTGTACACGGACACACTAGTTATTTGGGCGTTCCGTAAGGACGGAACACGCAGGTAGAATGGCTACCTGTACGGCCTGTACAGGTGCAATGGCACTTATGAGGAGGCGTTCCTTTGAGCACTGGTATCGTGCTGGTGTGTCCCGGACACTACCTGCAGTATACTTAAATATACTGAAGTGAAATGGCACTCTGTTCGGGGCAGAGTGTAATGGTGGAGGAGAGAAAGTAAAAGGTGGGAGTACTTCAGCGGCCAGTCGGTGAACAGTGTCAAGAATTAGTGGCACTGTAAAATGATAAGACCTGACGTGCACTGGTGGTGGCCAGTCCTAAACTGGTAACGACTTCCCTGTCTGGAAGTAATGAATTTGCGTGGCACACTGTGCGTATTGTGCTTGCGGTATACGCAAGTCTTACGTGATAAAGAAAATGAAAAGACCACTCGGGCAACGACAGGTAATGGAATTGAAAATGCTCAGTCCCTCGCTGAAGTACTCGGTAAATGAAATAAATAAATGTTTGCAAACTGCAATGGACACATGCGCGTACGTATCACGCTGTGTAAATGAAAGACACAAGAGACTAAAATAAGGTTAATTCGGCATGCTATAATTAATGGTAAGATGTAGTACTCTTGGCTTCGTGAATACTGGGTTCTGGTTTTCTCTCTCTCTCTCTCTCTCTCTCTCTCTCTCTCTCTCTCTCGGAGAGGGTGAAAAATGATATGTGAATGAACTCCCTTATATTTGAATTGAACTACTAATGTTCGTTTAATATGACGCAACTTGCGTTAAATGATTTACTAACGTTAACGTGAAATGAAAGAATTGCTTTGGATAACGTTTTATGAAAAATGATAACGCGCTCGCGGTGAACGATGTTTACGTTAATGTTAGCGGCTTGCGCTTATGAAATGATTTGCGTTTCGATATGAATTTTACAAAGACGCGTTTTACGTTAACAATTCTTGTGATTTGCTCTACTTTTAAGATTTACGTTAACTTTACGTAAGGACAAGTGAAAAATTACGGTAAGGATTTGAAAACGATGTTAGCAAACAATTGTGAATGAGGTTACGTTAAGTGCGAAGTGAAATGAAACTTCGCTCAGCGCGCGAGTGAGCGATGCGAGGTGAAACATGTGAGGAGAGCTGACCAGCGCGGGCGAATCAGCTGATTCTCTGTAAATGCGAAGGCAATTTACAACACAAAATACTACTTTCTTATTCAAGGCGAATTACGTTAATTTTTCTGGCAGGACGATAGATACTAGTACCAAGATCGATATTATTTACGTTAAAACTTTGAGACTTACGTTACTTTGCTTAAATTGTTTACATAATGTTGAAAGAGGAAACAAACATGGCTGCCGCTGTGAATGAGACGAAGGTTGGTTGAGACCGCGCAGGCGCGAGAGAGCGCGAAGCTGAATTAGCCGAGAGGTAAGCGGTTACCAACACTTGGAATGAAACTAAGTTAAAAATGAATACCCTAACATATCACAGACAAAAGAATTGTACACTTCTTTTGCCGTAACTATTAGTAAAACACTCCTAACTAGCTAGGCTTTCAAACACAGCAATAAACCCTGGCAAAGCACTTCCTAGTTTGATCTGGTCCTTTCTGGCATCTATCTAATACACGTGTTCGTGTAAGCTCCTACGACAACAATGCGATTTACAAAACAGAATTCGCTCGGCGCTCTGGCCGTTACAATATAATAATATTTCTACCTTCACATTTGTTTAAAACACTTCTACAATAAAAATACTTAAACGTACCTTAAGCTAACATTGGTTATAGAATAATCATATTAATGAATGGAATACCTTACCGTGAGTCAGTGTGTCTTCTTTCCCTGCAAGTGTGCTTGATTTACGCTTTGTAACATAATTTACAGTTTACGTTTTACAACGGATAACGCGATTTACAAGCTTTTTAAGCAAGCCCGGATTCGATCCTCGGCGAGGTCGACAATATTACGTATATAGGGCCTTGTGAGAGACTAGATACGTAAACAGAAATGATTGAGGGATTTCAAGAGGGAATTGCTTGAACTTACCGTAAACTGATTATTATTGATTTCTTTCTTTAGAGGAAGGTCGCCAGAAACTCAGCTCGTTACTTTAAAACTATTTATTTACAAAGAGGCCCGTGCTGGCCTGGAGAAAAGTTAAAGGATATTGGCCCCCACGTTGGGGCTTATAGTCTCATTCAATTCAAGCTGATTTTCATTCACGTGGGTTAATGCACACTTGCGGACAGAGAGACGGCACGTGACTCATGGAATCTGGAAAAGAATCCCAGATTAAACGACATGAAAGAAAAAATGACTTCTTGCTTTGATTAATTAATTCTCTAATATTGGGGAAGGTAAACTCGAATGGTTCACTGAGGTATGCACGAAAACTAGGTCTTGAACAAGTCACAAAGGGGAGCACGTGGCCCGATGAGGACAAAGGGCTTCTGATGTAGAAGGGGTAAAATAAGAATTGGAAATGAATTTAGCAAGAGTCAGTATGGTAGTAAAAGGTGCTGGGTTGAAGTTTACACTTTCAGACGTACCTTTATGCAATATCCTGGTTATCCTTGTAGAAGAATGCGGTCCGACCTCTGTTCAGGTCTGGGGTCCGGGTCCACCAGTGCGACGTGGGTAGGCCTAATTTGGGAGGCTGGCAATTTGACCTCTGTCCGAGACACGTCTCGCGGCCGACTGAGAGCGATACTGCTTGCTTTCGAATCACGGGGCTTCCAAAAAACCGCCTCGAGCATTGCCTGAAAGGTGGTAAACACAACGCCAGCAAATTGGGAAGGAAAATAGGTCTTATTGTAGAAGTCCCTAAAATCCATCTCGAAGCCTAGCTACTCTTGTGACCTGCCTCTCTTACCCTAAGCTTCCGTCAGACCGGAATATCATTCCTACGACATCCCCACTCTCCCAACAACAGTAGCTTCAGGAGACGGCATGGCTGCTACTTTTTAATAAATTAAACAAAACTAAAACTCTGCTGGGAAGGCGAGGCGTTCTATAAACGTAAGCAATATATATACATATATTATATATATATATATATATATATATATATATATATATATACATATATATATATATATATTATCTATATATATATATATATATATATATATATATATACAATATATATATTACATATATACATGTATATATTATGCATTTATATATGTATTAACATACATCAAATCAACCCTCATTCATATATCTTCACATGGATATGCACACTTACACCACGCGCGCACAAGTATAACATTCACAAACCAAACCTTGTTGGGAGAGAAAATGCACACACACACACACACACACACACACACACATATATATATATATATATATATATATATATATATATATATACGTATATATATGTATATGTATTGTATGTATATATTACAATATGAAGTCCAAAGCCTTGTATGAATAAAGAATATTTTGGTAAAGTCATGACTGTAATCTTGGCTTCGAAATGAAGTCATTTGGATTAAGGGAAGATCTTTCTTGCCCTTGCCCAAGGACCAGGTGGAATCTCGGTGCTTCTATTGAAACTGAATTGTGAATGCTCCCCACAGATGCTTTCTAAATGTTATGTAAAACGAATCGGGAAACATCAATTCTAGTCAAGAGAGGTTCTCCTTTGATTGAAGCGAACAACTGCATGTGTCATTAAACGAGATGCATTGTTGTTTAAGATGCATTGAAATGAGGAATTCGTGGAGAGATTTGTTCACAAAAGTACCTCACTTAAAAGTTTATGTGTGTTACGGCATGAGGTTAAGTACTCTGATGGCTTACGCCTAATTCATGGTAGGATGTCATTTCATTTACTAATCAGAGGAAGATGTCGTCAGCATCTACAAATGTCCCTATAAGGAAAATGAAAGTAGAAAACGTGGCTGTTTCTTCCATTGATGAAATAATTAAGCTTCAATTCAGATAGCTATGCTTATATGCATGAATGTTTCATTTGAAATAGAATCATGTAATTAAACAGTCTTTCAGTTAGTTTTAATTACTATTAAATTTGAATGCCCCTTATTCTAAAATATCCGAGATATTCTCCAGTTTTATTGAGGTAGTCTTAATAATTTCAGACGCGAAGGGACTGAGTTCCGAACTGATATAAAGTAACAGGTAATTCATAGGATCAAAATTTAATGGCAATTGTTGAGTAAAAAAAGTTGCAATTAGTCCAAAGCACAAAAATTCTTCCACCTAAAGAAATTGAAAAATCATAAACAATTTTCCGTAATTGCACTCAAAGGTGGATGATGAATTAGGATGAAATAAAGAAATTCCCAGGTACGTTTTTCATCCAGAAAACTATGAATAGTCTTCATAAAACTTTTTCGAAATGATAGTTAGATAATGAGAATGAAAGGTATTCAACACAGAAATTAAATGTCAGGCAAGATATACGGATTGAATATATGTGTAAATGTTATTTAATCCCTAAGATTGCAGCCCTCGTCTTTATAAACGTGTAGAGAGAAAACAAAGCAACGCCAAGACAGTCAAAAAAAGAATGATTATGTATGGCTTGGTCGAGTTGACCTAGATTTGATTCACTTGTCAGAAGTCACACTAGCGACACACTGCTGAATTTATACTAGTCATAAAAGCTTTCAAACTAAAGCTTAAGGCTTTCTAAGGCAATGGTTAGTATGATACAAACACGCATCTCTGAGGTCACAAAGTAAAACAACAGAATCAATGTTAAAAACAAATATAATATACAAAACTAATGAAAATGAACATATTGCGCAAAATAAACAAATGAAAAACTTAGATTTATTATGAAACAAGGGTTGTATTCCCAGTCATGTAACTTGTTTTTTCTATTTTGTGAACCGCAGCTATGAATAACTGAGTAGAAAAAAATCGAAACATGAGAATAGAAAATGGAAAATACGCGCACACATTAGTACCATAATCGGGAAACGAGGTTACAATGCATTGCAGTTATAAAATAAAGGCCGCATTCTAATTAGACAGAATTCAACTACACTCGTCAGCATATTCGAGTTGAGCTCTATTGCATCTGGATCGTGAGAATTCCATCTGTTCTAATGGTTCCATTACTGTAGTTCCCAGTAATATATAATTCTCACTGGGCTGATTTTCCGCTTGAATAGACAAGTATATAATGCGCTGAAATTTCTTTGTCGCATTCAGCCACGGCCCATGAAACTCTCAACCTCGCCCATGAGACTTTCACCCATAGCCCGGTGGTGGTGTGTGTTGTTGGCATCTATAGCGCTGCCAGACGCACGATCAGAGCTAATTTTAACATTAAAATAAAAACTACCAAGATTAGGGTGCTGCAATTTAATATGTTTGATGATTGGAGGGTGGATGATCAACACACCAATTTGCAGCCCTCTAGCCTCAGTAGTTTATAAGATCTGAGGGCGGACGGGCAGACAAACAGCCAACTCATTAGATTTCTTTTGACAGACAACTAAAATCGGTAAATTAAACGAGTCTTGGGTTATCAGAATGTTCCAACAATTTCAAAATGATTTATAATTTCTTTTTCAGTTAGCTTATTATAACTTTAATTCTTGTAATGAATCCAATTAAGTGACTAGAACCTCAGTTGATAAAAAGATATTGATTAAAAGATATTACTGACTCTCCAAAAATGAAACTAATGAGATTACCTACCAAAATACTGTAATATATCAGAGATTTGAGGAAAACGAACTTGAAAATAGTGATTAATGGGACTAATCTAAACCCCTACCTTTGTTCAACTATAATCATATAAATAAAAGTTTCATGCATAAACACGTACTATGTGAACTGAAGCCTACTATATCATCGATCTGTGAGGGTTTTCATCGGATTTCGACAGATTATGCAAGTCCATTTTATAAAAAGTAAAAAGTGTAAAACATTTCTGATTACCCCTTAACGAAACGCTTAGAAAATTAGAATCTTAATTCTAGAACTAATGCGCTATCCTGATAGAGTTCTGATACACGTTAGAGTTACCCATCATCTTTTGACTCGTCCGCGTAGCGTATATTCCCGAACTGTAACCGAGTACCGAACCTTCCCTGAAAAAGCGGGAACACATAATCTTAAAATCCAACCATAGAATTTCCTTGAAAATGATCGCATTATGTTTCCACCACACAAGTTATCTACACTATATAATTTTTTACCAGCCGGACCTAACCTAACCTACCCTAACCTAACCTACGGCATGGCAAAAAAACTGGGTTGGTGCAGTACTATTATGCATCTCGGGATTTTTGCACCCGAAGTATGTCCCTTTCAGCTTTCTAATAGTGGGGTCACTCTGAAATAATTGTAGACAATTTTATTTTAACCGCCATCAATGAAAACCAGTAGCTGTCTTTCTTTTGCCCCTATGGCCATAAGCCGCCAGTTCTCCTCTTACCACCACTTTCTTTCTTAAATATATAAAAAAAGGAAATCCTTGAACAGAGAAATGAAGTGTGATTCCATTAATCTATTACGCGGGAGATATATCATCTCTTCAAAAGAGGGGAAAGTACAAGATTACCATAAATACGGTTATTAATATGAGAAATCACCCGACTGACATAAATCACGATTTTACTCTGTATGACTGATGAGGACACATTTTTAATAACACTTCTTAATATCTGGTGCTGTCAGATTTTATGTTCCATTTATAGTGTAGATCATTATAGCATGTCATAGCTGTACTATTTAATGTTTCCCTTTACAATTTTACGAATATTTGAGGCTAATTTTCATCAAAATAGATCGTAATTCCTCATATAATAAAACCTGCTCTTTTAATGCAAATTTAGAAGGTAATATCGGTTAATTAATGCAAATGGCTTACTTAACTGACCATTTTATTTGCAATAATAAAAACCTACCTGATGCGTATGCACGAAAGGTTTTACAAACAGACAGAAATTCCAAAAACCTTTAATAAATCTATCTGTTATTCACTTAGAAAAAATTCAACCCATTGTACAATTTAGCTCTGAAATACAACGTCAGTGAGTTCATACGTACATATACAGACACCAGTATCTAGTTTTTGAAAGTTAAGCGAAACAATATTTTCCCAGAGGATATGCAGTTATTGAAACATATATGAATAACGATATAATGAGGTAGCTTGCGTTTTTCCTGCATCGGATACCTTTGTTCATTACCTCCATTCCTCTCGTAAAAAAAAATTACTGCGCAAATCGCTGCTGGTATGTAACCTAATGACAAAATTTAAAAAGTTCGTAATAAAATGCCAGGAATTTAAAACTTGCTACTTCCTGGAACATAACATTATTGAGATTTCATCTATATAAACAAAAGAAACAAAACAATGCCATTTCGACGTGATTATCAGAGTCGCTCAAATTAAAACATTAATCTTAAAATGAGTATGTGATTTATACTATTTTCATAAGGAAGAGTATATATATATTTACGTTCCTACTTTTTTGTATGTTTTCCGCGGTGAATACCGTTCTCATTGCACAAAACAATGCATGGTGCATGGTATTCTGTGCAATAATTGTGTTTCTTCATTACCAATATGTGAAAAAACAATTGTATCCCCTTTTTCTTCAAAGAGAAAGAGAGAGAGAGAGAGAGAGAGAAAGAGAGAGGGGATGGGGACTGCTTCACTGTCAAATTAATTAATTTGAAATCTCCTCCTTTATGAAACTCGAAATATCTCTTTAAAAGAGTTCTTCCGAGAAAGGTGTGCAATAAGATATTGAGCCATATTCATTTTAATTAGTTTCATATTCCAATATACTCTTTGCTTAACAAATAAGACAAAGAAACTCCCCACAAATGCAAATGCTCAGAAAAAGAGAGGTGACAGATTTAATTCGTTGTTTAAAATAAAGCTGCATTCAGGTAATAATTACCTTCAGAATATAAACAAAATAAAAAAGGAGAGCGGAAGGAACATCCTAAAGCCGGGGAGCTGAAAGATAAACCTCTGAAAGACCATGTGATCACTGTCAGGGTTTTAAAGGAAATATGAATGTAGCACCTGTCAGTAGCAATAGATTAGATACTGTTGTGGAGTGAATTTACAGTTTAGGCCAAAGGCCAAGCCCTGGGGCCTATAAAGTCATTCAGCGCTGGAAAGGAATTATGAGAGTAGGTAGGCCTAAAAGTGTAACGGGAGGAAAACCTCGCAGTTTGCGTTATAAAATAACTATTAGGAGAAGGTGGAAACCAAGATGGAAGAAAGATAATATGGATGGAGGTACATTAAAAAGAATGAAAGGGGTTTCAGCTAGGGACCGAAAGGACGCTGCAAAGAACCTTTAGTAATCCTTGCACCCCGTCAGGTGCACTGACGGTCCTACCCCTACGGGTGACTAGATATTACACTCCACAGATAAGATCTTGGCTGATCGGTGGAAAGATTAAACGCCCCGTGCAAACAAGAAAAAACAAACGCACTTTTGGGATAAATCCATTATTGATTCTAACTAAAAAAAAAAAAAATTATGATGGCACTACTAGATTCATACGTCATCGAAGGAAGAAAGAAATTTGTCTAAGTAAAAGCAGCCTCAGGAAAAGGTTATAAATAACACAGATACTAAGCTTTTGGAACTAGGAGCCCAATAACTATGATCAGGTCGAGGCCAACATTTTGTTTCCCCAAGGAAACAAAATATGATTTGGAGGAGAGTACGATTTCACCTTAGCACAGAAATAAAATGAAATAAAAGGGTGATAAAAGGCAGATCAAAAAGAACTTAGACGGAACGAGACTCACTCTGACCAACAACTTATCATGGCAGTTCACATCAGGGGGGGAAGCAGCTGATGCCGTGTCTTTTGAGAGGAGGAAAATGCTGTAGCAACGCCAGGTATCAAGTCTCGCCTTGGGACTGAAGTCATTAGGATTAAGGAAGGATCACTCTGACGGCAAGAGAGGCTGATGGAATTTCATGACTATTTTTCAAGATCAGTGATGGAAGGTGCTACGAGGTGGAACGAGTTGACAAGAATATCGAACTGATTAAATTTTCGGTAGAGTAAATTTCCTTTGCGCCGTGGAAAAAAAAAACCCGGTTTACTGATTATGCGAAATCTGCTGATTACTTGGATGAAACTCAACTCTTCTGCAGAGCACTGAATGTAGAAATAAATATGAACGTATATATACATACATGCATATGAGAATATATATATATATATATATATATATATATATATATATATATATTATATATATATATATATATACTGAATCACGAAAGTTTGGAACGTGATAAATCCATTAAATAAAGGTATAAACCACGAAGGAATGCAAGATCTTTCGACTCAACGTCCTTTACTCAGCAGAAAAACTGTTTGTCTGCTTAGTAAAGGATATATATAAAAATATATATAATAATATTATACTTATTAAAATCTATAAATATAATTAATAATTAATTATAAATAATATATTTATTTTTTCTTATATTAAATAATACCCACACCAAAGCAAGGGGACCAAAAACCAGCAACTAGCCCCTGGGCGGAAAACTAAATGACAGTCCAATCATTTACCTTAGAAAGGAAGTAACAGTGGTTTTTTGATCAACATGTCTGTTTAAAGCCACAATTCTGGAGAGAATTATTAATCACAGCATTTTCGGTAGTAGAAAACATACTTTCACGACAAAAGAATTCAAAGAAGATGTAAGAACGTTTTTTTCTCTAAGCTTGGTCGCAATTCCAGTCACGTTACTAGACCGACACTATGTTAAGTAAATTACAGGATTGTTACGGATCTGAGATTCTCAGAGACAATGTTACGGTGTCGAAATATCTTGGAAAGGATTCGACACAATGTTACGGCCTCTGAGAGAGGTCCGCTTCAGGTTCGATATAAAAAAAAAAAAAAAAAAAAAAAAAAAATATATATATATATATATATATATATATATATATATATATATATATATATATATATATATATATATATATATATATATATATATATATATATATATATATATGAACACAAACAGTTGAAACTGGGGATACGAATATAGAAAGAAACACTAACACAACAAAGGTTTATTTACAAGCTTACTAACAAAGGTAAATGCAGAATGTATCTCTTATTTACATAAACGATAGAATCTTACACTGCATGAACTGGGGAAAACAGTGACACAATTCAAATACTTGCGGGCCGTTTACCGACTCGAAGCAGTGGCTTCACAAAAGGAGAACGGCGAAAGCGGACGTCCTCTTGACTCCGTATTGCAGGAACTAGTCTAGTCGTAAGGCAGGAAATCCCCCCTTTTCTTCTCCGAAGTCTGTTCAACGTAGATAACTCGGCCTTCCACACCTGAAGACGACTAGACCAATATCCAACAACTCTCAAACAAACTCTTCTTTTGATTGATACTTCGTCGGTTCCTTCGTTTCTAGTCTCTCTCTGACGATCACTGCTGCTGATCTCTCACTGATAATCTGATCTGTGGCTCTTACTAACTGGTGATCCCTCTCTTTTACGATCTCTCCTCTTACGATCACTGCTCTCCAAAGTTCGTTTCGTTGTATTTTATTACGGCACTTCTGGGGGCGGGGCCCTACGGCGAGCGTCACAGACTCCCGAGTTTACTAGGACTTCCTAGATGAACCTAGACGAGGTATTGCATCAGAAATCGCGGCGTTTCTCATGTAAACGACGAGATCCACAACACTCCTGCCGATCTAGAACAGCCGCGAGCATAGGCGCCTCCAACAGTGGCGCGAAAGCCTTCTTGCTGCCGAACTTCTCGAAAATGGGTTCTCCTTTCCTTTATCTTTCTTTGCTATGAAACAAGTACCATCACAAGGATGCAAAGTGATATTATATATGCTTTTTTGTAAATACTCATAAAAAGTTGAATGTTAAATAATTAAAAAGGATTTATTACAAAATAACTTTGGATGCAGCAGCGCCTAATATCCTTTGTATCTTTTCTTTCTGAGGTGTGAGGTTGTGATAGGCTGTGACATTTAACTTCTCCTTGGAAAGAGTGTGGCCCAAAGTGACAAGCTTTGTCGGGTGGCGCGATGTCGAAGTCGCTGTCTAAGCAGATCAGTGCCACGTCCTGTCTCTATACACGGGCAGATACAGATATGCCTTATGAATCTGTTTTGAGGCTCTTTCTTGGGAGTGACAGTGTGTGTTAGTTCGTGTGTGTGTGTGCGAGCTACTTCCCTACATAATGAGAAAGTAAGTTAGCCAAGATGGGAGATCGCTACAGAGTTGGCGAAGAGCCATCCTTTAACTGTATTTTTAGTGAAGTGTGGGAAATCTGTGTTCAGTGGGTGGAAGCATACTTATTCTTTGGCGAAAAGTGTGGCTTGTTTTGTATTTTAAATATTGTTTTCAAAGATGTTCTAGTTCATTTGACCTTTTTATTTTGCTTTTGAATCTTTTGCTTATCGATATGTTCTCCTGTCTTCTTATAGGCGGATCTGAGACAAAGGGGAACGGATCTGATATTTAGAAATGGGAACTTAACTGATGTTCTGTGGTGTACTAGACTACTATGACTTTTCTAATTTTATGACTAAACTAATGTTGGAGCGGGTTATCTGAGTTCAATCTTTCATGTTCTGTCTTCTTATAGGCGGATCTGAGACAAAGGGGAACGGATCTGATATTTAGAAATGGGAACTTAACTGATGTTCCATGGTGTACTAGACTACTATGACTTTTCTAATTTTATGACTAAAATAATGTTGGAGTGGGTTATCTGAGTTCAATCTTTCATTTAATCATTTTGTTAAGAACCTGAGTTATTTAGTTTATGCTTTGCTCTTAAATAAATGTATTTTCGTACTTCACGAGTCTGATTTAATTGCCTAGGTAATGGAAAGGGGTGGGTGGGTGTGTTGTCGAGAGAGAGAGGGAGAGAGATAGAGAGAGAGAGAGAGAGAAGTGTTGTCGGGAGAGAGAAAGAGAGAGAGAGAGAGAGAGAGAGAGAGAGAGAGAGGAGGGGGGTTTTGGAGAAAGAGAAAATGGATGTCATTTCAGTTTCTAGCTGCACGGTTCATTGCTCCACCAACCTTTTAAGATTACCGAGGTCGGAACCTCGGTAATATATGGTTAAATTCATGAACATATGGTATCACTTTTTTTTTTTTTTTTTTTTTTTTGGTTTTTTTTTGCATTTTTGTTCCATAAAAGTTTCTATAAAAGTTAATTATTATAAAAAAATTATGACCATTCTTTCTCACAAAGATTCTGCTATTTTTATGATTTTTTCTGAACGTTTTTTCGCATATGAAAATAAGGATTTTCATATGCGCAGAACATATGTAGTGCAGCGGCATAGCAAACCAATTGTGCATTTTGTGATGGAAGCACCCAAACATGGAGGAATGATCAAATATTATATGGGGAACATTTTAAGGTATGGAACCAAAGTCGCCGCCATATTGGATTTCAAAATGGCGGCTTAAAATCTTTAATTACAGATAATTCTGGTTATATACCAGCTAGAGACTTGGTTTTTAGTGTCTAGATATACATATTTGAGGTCAAGGAATTGAATGGTTTCAGTTAGAAGTTGATTTGGTGAGCCATATTGGATTTTCAAGATGGTAGGCTAAAAAAAGAGAGAAATTTATGACTGATATATTGGTTCTGTGTCAGCTATATGCTTGATTCTGGTATTTTTCTTTCTATTCAGATTTCAACAACCATGTCGAAAGGGTGTTCAAGGTAGTTGATGTTTCCAAGCCTCTAACTCCACACCAAAACAAAACTGGACTGGGAACTATGTGTTCTGTGTCAAGCTGATAAAGAAGAGTCCCTACAGTGTCCTGCTGCAACTAAAAGAAAAGATTCAGGTGCTGGATACAAGCATTTGAGGACAATATGTTAGCATTCAGTGAACTAGGTGAGCTGCCACAAAATATGGACTTACAACAACTAGATGAAGGCCAAGGGATAGCGCCACTCTGGCTGCCCACCAAACCAAGTGGCACAAGTCATGCAGGGCGAAATACAACACTACCAAGCTACAACAGGCACAGAAAAGAGGGTCATTCTGAAGGAAGCCCTGCCCGCCAGTACAAGCACAAGATGAGTACAAGCGAACTAGATCTAAGGCAGCTTGTGTCGAAAACATATGCAATCATTTTATGCTTCGTCTGCCACCAACAGCTTGGTTCAGAGTTTCATCAAGTAGCGACACTGGAACTAGATAAACACGTTCGCTACGCTGCCGAGTTTCTTGAGGATACCACTCTGTTAGCCCAACTGAGTGCTGGGGATATGGTGGCAAGAGAGGCCAAGTACCACAAGAAATGTTTGACATCCCTATACAACCGCGTGAGGGCAGCAAAAACACTTGCTGAGGAAAGCCAGAGCAAAGTAGATGTCATTTCAGCAATAGTCCTGTCTGAACTGGTAACATACATAGAGGAAACTGCAAAAGAAAGACACTGCTCCTGTGTTCAAGATGGCAAACCTCACTAAGTTGTACACAGAGAATGAACAGCTCGGCATTGTGCTGGAAACACGAGTCCATACAACCAGACTCAAGGAGCGAATCCTGGCATATTTGCCTGATCTGCAGGAGCACAGAAAGGGACGAGATATCCTGCTGGTGATAAGGAAGACATTGGCAGTGCACTAGCCAAAGCATGTCAACATGACATTGACAGTGATGCTGTACACCTGGCACAAGCTGCCCGCATTATAAGGAAGGATATGTTCCAGTCATCTCAGCTTCAATGGCTTCTTCTCAGACAAATGCCAAGAAGAGTCTGTGCCACAACTGCTGCTGACAATGGTCTCCATGATGCTAGAGGGTGCAGGCATCAAAAACCAGGCACGTCAATCATCGTCCTCAGCATCTTTGACCATAGCTCAACTAATCAAATACAACAGTGTGAAACATGAGAGAAGAGGTGCAGGCACAGCCGTGCGACACAGCATCAGTCAAGAGACCTCCTTGTCAATATATCTTGGCTTGATGCTTCATGCCAATACGAGAAAGAGGGAATTAGTTGACACACTATCTGGACTAGGGATCAGCATTGCATATGATAGAGTGCTACGGATCTCTGCAGAGCTGGGCAACGGGACATGTCAGCGCTTCAGATGGAAAAGGTGGTTTGCACCCCAAAGCTCCGCAGTAGAGTGTTCACCACAGCAGCTGTGGATAATATAGACCACAATCCCAGATCCACGACAGCACATGACTCATCCATGGAACTGGTATTTCATTAATACAACATCCGACTATGACAATCAAGGCACAGACCGAGGTATTGTCATCATCGGGGGTATCTCCAATGTCAAGGCTGTGGGTGACCTTCCACAGTATTATACAGATGTACAGCCAGTTACTTCACCTGCCCAAAAAAAACCATGTACCAGCTGGAACCCAAGCATCACTGCAGAGGAATCTTGCACAAGCTGAGCTCGATAAAGAGAAGAAGTGGCTCCAGGCTGTGAAGGATGCATGTGACAGTGGCGATACACAGATCCAGGAAACATTTTCGTGGGCTGCACGTCATGCAGAGAGCCAAGCAGCCCAGCATACTAATATCACAGTCACACCCACTGCCTTGCTACCCCTCTTCCATGACCAAGCCCACTCAGTGGCAATGATCCGTCATGCCATGGATGTAGTGAAAGCGGCGGTCAATGAGCTAAATCCTGGACAGATACCCGTCATCACACTGGACCAACCACTGTATGCAATCGCCAAGGAGGTGCAATGGAACTGGCCAGACACATTTGGTGAAGATCTATTTGTAGTAATGCTAGGCGCTCTACACACAGAGATGGCAGCTTGGAAGACAGCAGGAAACTGGCTGCAAGACAGTGGTTGGACAGAGGCATTGGTTAGGCAGAGATAGCAACAACAGGCAACAGAAGACTCCTTCCTGCATGCAGCTCATGTCAGCCGTACAAGACGCGACCAGGTAGGGTGCTGCTGCTGCCCTGCACATACTTCAGCACCATGCATATACTAGATACATTTCTGACCTTGGCATCTGCACCAAGTGAGATTTCTGAGGACACATTGGCAACCCTGGAGAGATACATGTACTCCTGTACGACCAAACATGTACATGTTCAGAGGTGAATCTGGCAATACCTCCAACACAGGCAGCCCTAGAACAGCATGTGAAGAGGCAACGTACCAGGGTGGATATTGTTGGGGGCAGTCTCTTGTCCCACGCTGCACTCTACCATCACCATGTGGACTGGGGGTGGGTGGAAAATGACGGACAGTTTGATCCTTTGTGAACAACACTACCAGAAGCTGCCAAATCCTGCTATGAACTGATCTCTTGTGGGAGCAAAAAAGGTTGTAAGAAAGCAGCTCTGAAATGCACAGCACTATGTGGCTGTGATGGTGATTGCTCAGACTGATTTGGAACTGTGGAGAACTTACGTGTTATTGAATTGATTGATACGCAAGTTCTCTTGCTTGTCGTGTGATAATTACATGCATATAAATGTACATAATAATTATGGGATTATCTCTTGATTATCAGTTGATAATGTGAATTAAAACATGTTTCATTACAACTATTTATTCCTTGGCTACACATTTGTACATCTAGACACCAGAATCAAGTATATAGCTGGCACATAACCAAATATATCAGTCATAAATTTCTCTTTTTTTTTTAGCCTACCATCTTGAAATCCAATATGGCGTCACCAAATCAAACTTTCTAACTAGAACCATCAATCCTTGACCTCAAAATAAGTATAATCTAGACACTAAAAACCAAAAGTCTCAATGGTAATACCGAATTATCTGTAATAAAGATTTTCAAGCCGCCATTTTGACATCCAATATGGCGGCCACTTTGGGGTTCCTACAAAAAGTGGTTCCATATCTGAAAAGTTCCCACTATAATATTCTATAATCCTCCATGTTTGTGCTTCATCACCAAATAGCACAATTCTTATGATTTTTTTGTGCTATGCCCTGTACTAATGTCATTGTTTTCAATGAAAATTGTAAAGTTCCTTTATCCTAATTGATAAAAGTAATTGCATTTCGTAACAAAGTATATAAGTAGTGCTGGGCCAGGTCTCAGAATATATTTATGCGCTCTCATGATAAAATAAGGCAGCAGATATCAACCATTTGTAAATATAATCAAATAATCCTTTGTTGTTGGAACAATTCTTTTTCTTGTATCCGTTAGACTTCGATTTATATACTGACATTTCTTACATACGTGATGGGATTATTACTTATTTTTCTTCATCAGGGAAAATATCCAAGTCAGTTACACTACACTGACTTTACTGCTATTTCCATTCATCTTAACGCATGGGAAGTCGAAAAAATTTTTAAAACACATTCGCTCAAGTTGTTAACCAGAAAATTGATAATAAATTTCATATATTCGTTTTAGGTTAAGGCATAACATGATTACTATGTGTACTTATTCAGGTACTAGGGACGTTTTACTTTTGTTACTTGTGGAAACAATTGGTTTTATTTTCAAGCTTGTTAGCAATTGAAACATAAAAAAGGTACGTTTAATCAAACAACGAATGTCCCACATTGGTATGAAGCGAGTTCATTTCTTACTTTCATTAACACTTTTCCTGTGTAAAATTCTCGCAGGATATAAAGCGTCATTGGGGATGTTGTGAGTACTGTGGGGAGGCCATCACATGAAAAAGCTGTCTGGCTTAACTGGGATTTCTTTTACATTAACAGATATATATTTGGACGTGAATACTTCTTTCGTTTAAATTCATGTCTTTGTGGACTGGAAAGTATGGTCATATGATTGACCACACAAAAATACAGCAAAAAAATCTCTTTCCTCCTGAAAGAATTGAAGAATAGAAATAAATAAGAATCAATAACATATGAGCCTGTGTCCTATATCGCTCTAGGATAGGTTCTAGGATTAAAAGCATAAATTAAAATACCATAACTAGTTTTAGTGTAAATGAATTATAATAAAATTATTAACAGATATATAAATTCCCGTTATAAAGGGGCACATGATTACATGCAATATAAACGATACCAACAACAATAATATGCGGTTAAAATAACTTGGATTATTTGACAGTAAAGCGAACTATATCCATCGATGCCCTAGTTTGTTTGCGCCATATTATTCGAGACAAAAAAAAAACATAAAAATGATTTCTGCCGCCATTTATTATACCAACGGGTACAATAATGAAAACGTGAATATGAAATGAAAGAACGAACATTGAACTACTAATTACACTTGCCTTACATCAATATCGTCCGTCAACTGTCATGTTTTCAGGGCAAAGAAAGGAGAAAAATTACAACAGGGGAATGTCAATAAATATATTTCAGTAACCTAAATGTCAGTTGTTGACAAATGTGAACGAGTGAGTAAATTACATTTTGCGCTAGGCAGGCGGGTGTTATGGACACTCTATTCCCATTTCAATAGGTGTTACGCGTCAGAATGGGTAATAACTCCGTATTTTTATACGGATGAAATGACGGAGTATTGCTGTTGGCAATATATGAACTATTACATTAATATTCTATGTATTACGCAACCATTTTTGGTGGACCCTTAAAGAACGTGGAAAAAGTAGTTTTAATCTTGCTCAAAATAATGCCTGTCCTTTGTGTAAATGCTATATATATATATATCTATATATACATATATATATATATATATAGATTATATATATATATATATATATATATATATATATATATATATAATAATTGTCACATACACTTTTTCATGTTCACGAAATTTAAGCCACGAATTTCTTTTAATATTGATTGAACGATATCTCGGGATTACTTAAACCCGATAGGATTATGATTATAAGTGATAAGGCTTCTTACCAGGGGATTCGAAAAAAATGCCTCCATTCTGGTAAACAACGAAACCATCATTTGAGATGGGTGTGTATGCGCAGGACAACTGATAGAAAATCGCTTCAGAAAAAACAAAAATAAATAAAAAAAGAAAGGATTCAGAAAAAATTTTCTAAATAAGGATATGATCATATATAAATGTCTAGATCATAAGGGAACCATTAATATTCTGTCAAGGATGAGGCCGGGAACCGTTTTTGGAAGGAAGAAATTATATCAAACTAATTTCTTAATATTGTAATATATTACTGACGTTTCCCCTGTGGAGTTTTCTCTTATCCTTTGCCTAAAACATGACAGTGACCTACAATAGGAATGTAGCAATTGTAAACAGTTAGTTCAAGTCGTCTTCATTTCTTTAATTCACCATTAATTACAGTTGTAAATAAAGCGCGAAAATTTTTGTTTTATTTTTCAAAGGAACGCCCCCCCCCCCCCCCCCACAACGTACAAAATTTACGCCTATTACTTCAAGAAATCACAATTTCTCTCTTACCGACTAATTTATTGATGTGGGTATCGATTTACTTGCATGTAATATGTATGCCTTTATGATCAGTGGAATTTTACATATCTGTGTAATAATCTGTAATTATAATCATTATCACATCCAAAACTAGGTTATGTGTTATAATTTACGCTTTTTATCACAGAACCTATCCTAAAGAAATATAAAGACACCGTTCAATAAGGTAATTGAGTATTAATTTATTTCTATTCTTCATCTTTCAGAAAGGATTTTTTAGCTGTATTGCGTGTCGGTAAATCATATGACAAAACTTTCAAGTCCACAAGGACAAAATCTATAACGAAAAGAAGATCACGTCCAAAAAATATATATCCGGTTAATGTAAAAGAAATCCAAGTCAAGCCGACGCTTTTCATGTGATGTATCCACTTACTCACAAACATCCCAAAAGACGCCAAATATCTGCAGAGAATTTTGCACAGGAAAGCTTGTATGAAAGTAAGAAATGACTCGCTCTACCAAATGTGGAACTTTCGTGGTTGATTAACGAACCTTTTTTATATTCATTTCTAAATGAGCTGAAAATAAAACCAGATTATTTCACAGTATCAAAAAGTAAAAATGGTCGTACCTGATTTAGGCACATAGTAATCATTAGTTTTGCCTAAACCTAAACGAAATAGATGAAAAATTATATCCAATTTTCTGCTAACAACTAGACTGAACGTGTTTTAAAATTTTGCGAATAAACTCTGTGTTTAAGATGAATGAAAATATCATTGTCAGGGTGTAGTAATACTACTTAGATTTTCCGTTATCAGAAAATAGGAATAATCAATCACATATGTGAAGAATGTCAGTATATAAATCGAAGTCAACAGATACAAGAAAAAAGAATTGTTCCAACACAAAAGCTATGTTGATATATATTTACGTATTGATATCTGCTTCTGCTGATTCACCATGAGAGCGCATAAAGTAAATTCTGGTAAGACAGAACCACCACTACTTATAACTTTGTCTCGAAAATACAATTCCATTATTCCAAATAAAAGGATAAAGGGATCTGTACAATTTTTCATTGAAAAACCACGCTATGCATTTTCTGGAGCAGAACGTTAGGTTTAAAATTAGCATTACAATTCTATTGTCATATGCTAAAAACGTCTGAAAAAATGAAAGTAGACAGAATCTTTCGTGAAGAAAGAAATGGTATCATTCTATACATAATTCATATTTTATAGTGAACATTTTATGAAAACAAAAAATGCAAAAAAAAGGGGGGTGGATATCATAGGTTCATACATTTAAACCATCTAACTTATTTCAAGAGTAAAGAGCACTGAATATACACCAAAAGGAGAATTAATATACAAATAGATTTATTCAAAAGAAGCATTAAAAAAATATCCCTGGTTGGAAACAAAATATGTTTTCGCTGGCTTGTAAGCAGGGATATTTGTTGGCTTTTGAGAAAAACAAAAATATTGAGGTTTGCTAAATTAAATAACTTCGTCTTACTGCTATATCGAACTAGAATCGGCTTTTCTTGCGACCAATGAGTATTTCTCCTTTGCTTCCTCATTTCGGTCTGTTTAATATCAGATGAAGGATCATTTGGGACTTTGATGCAAAGATGTAATTGTTGCTTATTTGAAACGCGTCGTAAACGTAGGTAACATTAAACAAATATATATATTATGGATATATATAGAACATAGATATATATATATATATAATATATATATATATATATATATATATATAATATTATTATATGGCAGATATATATATGTTATATGTGTATATATATATATATAATATATATATATATTAAATATATATATATTTAATATATTATAATATATATATATATTATATATATATATAATTTATATATTGGCGAAAATGCCAAGTATTTGGTTACTACACTTACCATTCATTTAATTGTCACCTCACAACAGCACGACACCTGAACCCCACCACAGTACTAAATGAACTGAAATACTCTAAAGCAACAGGATCCTTAAACACACTCCAGTATGCAGAAGAAAATCAGACTTAGTTCAATCAAAACAGTGTGAGGTAAATCCTGTAAGTAAATAAATTATCAAAGGCATACTCATAAACAAACTTTAAAAGTCTAAGTATTCTATGATTTCAGAAAGGTCTAAGTACTTCCTGGTCAAGTACTTAAGTTAATAGAAGGAAAACAGATCAGTTACCGACTCTATGGTCTACATAAACTAATTATAATTGAAAGACTGGTGTAAAATTAAAGAAAAACCTATAAAAATGTAAATAAAAAAATTATTATTAAACTCAAAAATTATAAGTGCAAATTCACAAATCAGGGAAAAAATTAATGTATTACTGAAAACAAATAAAGTTCAATTAATCTTGATGAATCAATTCAGTAAAGTGAAATTAATTCACCAAGTGTAAATTAATTAAATGGCAACGATTAAGTAAGAAAATAACTAGTTAATTAAATGTGAATGCAAATGAAAACACAGAAAAATGTGGATAAATACCAAAATTGCAAAAATATTAATCACACAGAATACAAAATCAAAACACCACTCCAATAAGAAAATGAATAAATGCACAAAAACATAAAAATCACTTCAAAGAAACAAACACAAAACACAAAAATTTGCAATGCAGTCTTAAAAAATGTAAATAGTTCTCTCAAACCATTGTAACTTTCGTCATTCATTCTCTTAAACAATCATAACCAATAGTATTAGCTTTTACCAAACATCATAACAGTTAGATATTTAGTTTCTTCCCCCCACTACCAAACCACTGACTATTAGCTATTTAGTTTTACCAAACCTCGTAAACCATCAGTTATTAGTTGCAACTAATAAAAATATAGCACATCTACCTTCATTGGTATACCAATTTTCTTCTTTGCCTGCAGCCGTTTTTTCACAAAAATAGGGCGCCGTTACACACACTTGTAAAAGTTGTTCAGCGTCCACAATAAGCACTAAATAACACTAAATAAACTACTAAGAAATATCAAATCTGAAATCTACAATTTACGAGTGACCATTTACGTTACGTTAATATCAATTATGGAGAGAGAGAGAGAAGAGAGAGAGAGAAGAGAGAGAGAGAGAGAGCGAGTTAGGAATCTGAAAAATGTTGTAAAATTTTTATACATATGATTTCATGCAGTCAAAGAGGGGATATATCATTGGAAGATACTAATATATAATAATATATATTTATATACACACACAACACACACTACAACACACCACACACACACACAACACACAGATATATATATATATAGATATAATATATATATATATATAACATAATCTAAACATGAAATACCTACAGTATATGATTACCTTTCGTAAGATATTAAAACAAGATTAAAATCCAATCCTTCAAGATTAAAAACTATCTTAAACTATAATATCTCTTATAAATATTGTAAAAAAACTTAAAAGTGCTTTAATAAATATCATACTTAACACCAAAATGGGAACACCGCCATCTTTAAAAAGGGAGACCATTTAAACTCCGTTGTAACAATTAGCTCAGTTCAGTTTGAATGAATACCCTTTAAAATTCTCCGATGCGAAACGATTAGTTAAATCACACACAAACACACACCACACCACACACCACCACACACACACACACATATTATAATATATATATACTATATATATATAATATATTATATATATAATATATATATATATATATATAAAATACAAGATTATACACGTAATTAAACATGAAATACCCCATATATGATACCTTTTGTCAGAATTTTAAACACTATTAATCCATCCAAGCTTTAAAAAAACTCTTAAACTATAATTATCTCTTGAAAATATTTAAAAAATACTTAAAAAGTGCTTTTTAATAAAATATCATAACGTAACAACAAAATGGGGGAACACCGCCATCCTTTAAAAAGGGGAGACCCATTTAAAACTCCGTTGTAACAATTAAGCTCAAGTTTCAGTTTAGAATGAATACCTTTAACTTCGTTCGGCGAACGAGTAGTTAAATCCACACCCTTCCCCCACCACCACCCCCCCCCCCAACCTCCCCTCCCATCATTTTGTTACTGTCACCGGAACACCTGGATCTTCTGAACCCCATCAGGGCATTTAAATCGCGATCCTGGTAACTGTAACGGGGCTCTGGCGGCGGGGTTTTAAAATCTCGTCTTTTCGTGGTAAGGTCGGAAAAAAAAAAAGAAAATTTTAGGCGATGTGGATTTCGGTATTGATTTTTTTAATAATTTAAAAGTTAAGTATCTCCTTTCTCGCTACGTTATTATTTCTAAGTAGATTATTGCGAAAATTATTTTGTGAATTTCATTACATAAATATGTGTATATTCTAGCATTCATAGGATATTAGGACGCTGCGGCATACAAGATTTTAAAAAGCTGGGATATATCGGTTATACTGCCTATTTATCGGTCTGGAATAGTGTGAGTAATGGGGAAAATTAATATCCTCTTTCATGCAACATTGAATTTTATGAGTTTACCCCAAAAGCATATATAATATCACTTTGCATACTGTAATTTACTAAACATAGTGTCGGCCCTAGTAACGTGACTGGCATTGCGACCAAAGCTTAAAAAGGTTTCTTACATCTTCTTTGAATACTCCTTTTGTCGTTGTACATTATGTGTTCTACTATGAAAATGCTGTGATAATAATTTTCCCCAGAAATTGTGGCTTAAACGACATCGTTGATCAAAACCACATGTGCACTTCCTATCTAAGGTAAATGATTGGCTGTCATTCCGTTTTCCCAGGAGTGCTGGGTGGTCTGCTGGTTATATATATATATCATAAATATACTATATATACAACATATACTATATATATATATAATATATATATGGTGTGTGTGTGCTGTGTGTGTGTGCGTGTTGTATGTATATATATAATAACATTATATAATATATATATATAGCTTTTTTTCTTACTATATTTATTGATATATATTATATATATATAATATATATATATGTACGATATATAATATACGTCATATTAATTTCTACATTCAGTGCTCGACAAGAGAGTTGAGTTTCATACAAGTAATCAGAGACTCGCATAATCAGTAACGGTTTTTTCCACGGCGCAAAGGAAATTCATAACTCTACCGGAAATTTAATCAGTTTAATTTCTTTTCAACTCGTTCCACCTTCGTAGCACCTTCCAATCATGGATCTGAAAAATAGTCATGAAATTCCATCAGCCTCTCTTCGCGTCAGAGTGATCCTTCATCTAATCATAATGACTTCAGTCCCAGGCGAGACTTTGATACCTGGAGTTGCTACAAGCATTCCCTCTCAAAAGACACGGCACAGCTGCTCCCCCTAATGTGACTGCCAGGAAAGTGTTGTCAGAGTGATGTCTCGTCCGTCTAAGTTCTTTTTGATCGCCTTTATCACCCTCTTATTTCATTTATTTCTGTGCTAAGGTGGGAAAACCGTACTCTCCTCCAAACATATTTTGTTCCTGGGGAAAAAAATGTTGGCCTCGACCTGTTCAAGTATTGGCTCCTAGTTCCAAAAGCTTAGTATCTGTGTTATTTATAACTGTTCCTGAGCTGCTTTTACTTAAACACCATTGTTCTCCTCGATGAACGTATGAATCTAGTAGTACCATAATCATATTTTTTTAGTTCGCATCAAGATGATTTGTCCAAGTCCGTTTATTTTCTTGGTTGTTTCGGGCGTTTAACCTTTCCACCGATCAGCCAAGATCTTATCTGTGGAGTGAATACATACTTTGCTTTCTTCATCTGTCCATTTTCCTGTGGTTGTCGCGCATGGTAACACTGCGTCGGGCTTTAAATAGTTACGCTATGTGTAAGTTTTAGGTGAATAAAGGATATCTTGGTGTACATTTGCAACTGAAAACGTGTTTTAATAAGTTTACGTATGCGAATTAACACCGTTAATATTTAGAACTAGAATATTATTAAAGCCCGCGGACGCAGTGTGATAAGCCGCAAACACCACAGGCGGATGAGAAAAAAAAAAAAAAAAAAAAAAAAAAAAAAAAAAAAAAAAAAAAAAGAGTATAGTCCCCCGCAGGAGGGTAGGTCGTCAGTGCACTGACGGGGTCGCCAAGGATTATAAAGGTTCTTTGCAGCGTCCTTTCCGTCCCTAGCTGAAAACCCCTTCATTCTTTTTAACGTACTCCATTCATATTATCATTTCTTCCACTCTTGGTATCCACTTTTCTACTAATAGTCATTTCATAGGCAGCTCCTTTGAGGTGTTCCTACCCGTTACACCTTTTAGGCTTACCTACTTCATTCCCTTTCCAGCGACTGAAAGAAATTTATAGGAACCAGGATACTTGGCCTTTGGCCTAAAATGACATTCCACTCCACAAACAGTAATCTAATCTATTGCTACGAAGGGCTACATCACATTTCTTTAACCGCGTGATCAGATGTCTTTCAGAAGCTTTGTCTTTGAGCTCCCCGGCTTTAGATGTTCCTTCGCTCTCTGTTTTATTTCTGTTTAATTCGAAGGTAATTATATACTGAATGCAGCTTATTTTAACTAAAGGAATTTTTAAATTTGTCACCTGTCTTTTTCTGATTGGAACGTTTTGCATTGTGGGGAAGTAAGTTCTTGTATTATTTGTTTTACAGCAAAGAGTATATTTTTCAAATGAAAAATAATTAAAATGAATAGGCTCAAAATCGTATTCACACCTTTCTCAGAAGGAACTGTAAAAGGGATATTTCGAGTTTCATAAAGGAGGAGATTTCAAATTAATTAATTGACAGGAAGCAGTCCCCAGCCCTTCTTCTCTCCGCCTCCTCTCTCTCTCTATCTTCTCTCTCTCTCTCTCTCTCTCTTTGAAGAAAAAAGGGGGATACAATTGTTTTTCACATATCGGTGGTAAGAGAAACACAATAAGCAGAAAACACAATTATTGCACAGAATACATGCATGTTGTGTGCAATGAGAACGGTATACCGCGGAAAACATACAAAAAAGTCGGAAGTAAATTATATATATATAGATATATATATATATTATATACATATATATATATATATATATACATAAAAATATATATATATAATTATTATATATATATAATATATATATATATATATATATATATATATATATATGTGTGGTGTGTGTGTGTGTGTCTGACTATCCTGTTCGTGTGGTAAATATGTGGTTATATATATATAATATTATAATATATATATATATATATAATATATATACCATATATATATATATATATATGTGTGTGTGTGTGTTGTGTGTGTGTGTGTGTGTGTGGGTTGGTGTGGCGGTGGTCATGTGTGTGGCGTATGTGTGTGTGTGTGTTGGGAACTGTCTCTCTACCATTTAATAACATACTAATCTAGGGTACTAAAATTAACCCAATGGTGTTGGTTATCGGAGGCAAAGAGAGTAGTAGGGATTAGACGACGCACGATGTTACAATGTACGAAGGAAGCTTATTGCTCTTCCCTATGAAATTTAGTATAAATCACATACTCATTTTAAGATTAATGTTTTAATTTGAGCGACTTGCTTGATAATCACGTCGAAATGGATGTTTTTTTTCTTTTGTTTGATGTGAAATCTCAATAATGTTATGTTACAGGAAGTAGCAAGTTTTAAATTTCGGATGTTACAAGAACTCTTAAAATTTTGTCATTAGGTACATATCAGCGATTTGCGCAGTAATTTTTGTTTTTACGAGAGAAAATGGTAGGTAATGAACAAAGGTATACG
This sequence comes from Macrobrachium nipponense, assembly GCF_015104395.2. NCBI lineage: Eukaryota > Metazoa > Arthropoda > Malacostraca > Decapoda > Palaemonidae > Macrobrachium > Macrobrachium nipponense. The sequence continues at coordinate 39,785,348 of NC_087204.1, forward strand.
ATGCAGGAAAAAACGCAAGCTACCTCATGTATATTGTATTCATATATGTTTCAATCATTGCATATCCTCTGGAAAATATTGTTTGCTTAACGTTTAACAAACTAGATATGGTAGGCGTATAGGTTACGAATAAACTCATTGATGTTGTATCTGAGCTAATTGTACAATGGGTTGACATTTTACTAAGTGCATAACAGATAGATTATTTAAGGTTTTGGAATTTCTGTCGGTTTGCAAAATTGTCATGCCTACACATCAGTAGGTTTTATTATTGCAAATAAAATGGTCAGTTAAGTAAGCCCCATTTGCATAATTAAGCGATATACCTTCTAAATTTGCCATTAAAAGAGCAGGTTTATATATAGGAAGTCGTACCTCTTTGATGAAAATAGCCTCAAATATTGTAAAATGTAAAAGGCAAACATTTAAATAGTACAGCTATGACATGCTATAAATGATCTATCACTATAAATGAACATTAAAAATCTGACAGCACCAGATATATAAGTGTTATTAAAAAATCCTTGTGTCATCATCAGTCATACAGAGTTTAAAATCGTGATTTATATCAGTCGGGTGATTGTCAATTAATAACGTATTATATGGCAACCTTGTACTTTCCCTCTTGTTTGAAGAGATAATTATATCGCCGCACGTCATAGATATGGAGGGTATGAGTCGTGGAATCACACTTAATTTCTATGTTCAGGATTTCCCTTTTTTATCATATTTAAGAAAGAAAGGGTCGGTAGGAAGGAAGAACTTGGCGGCTTTTGCGCCATGGGGCAAAAGAAAGACAAGCTACTGTTCATTGATGGCGGTTAAGAGGAAATTGTCTAACAATTATTTCAGAGCGGACCCCAATATTAGAAAGCTGAAAGGACCATACCCGGAACTCAAATTCCGAGATGAATAATAGTACTTCATCAGCCCAGTTTTTTTGCATGCCTGTAGGTTAGGTAGGTCTGGCTGGTTAAAATATATATATGTAGATACTTGCGGTGGTGGAAACATAAATGCGATCATTATCAAGGAGATTCTTTGGTTGGATTTTAAGATTATGGCTTCCCGCTTTTTCAGGAAAGGTTCGGTACTCGGTTTACAGTTAGGGAATATACGATACCGGACGAGTCAAAAAGTGATGGGTAATTCTAACGGGTATCAGAATTCTATCAGGATAGCGCAGTAGGTCTAGAATTAAGATTCTACTTTTCTAAGCTCTTCGTTAAGGGTACTCAGAATGTTTAGGACCTTTTTACTTTTATAAATGGAACCCTTGCATAATCTGTCGAAATACGATGAAAACCCTCACATAGTTACGTGTTATTGAATGAAACTTTATTTATATGATATAGTTGAACAAAGGGAGGGGGTTAGATTAGTCCCCATAATCACTATTTTCAAGATTCGTTTTTCTCAAACTCTGAATACTTTACAGTATTTTGTAAGTGATCTTCATAGTTTCATTGGGAGAGAGTTCAATAATATCTTTCAATCAATATTCTTTTAGATCAAAATGAGGTCCTACAGTTACTCAATTGAAGTTAGCGACAAAGTTTTTTGAGAAATTGACGTTTTCAATAAATAAACAAACAGGACGTGTTTAATTCATAACTAATCTAAAGGAATTATAAGATTGGACTAACAAAAATTATAGATCATTTGAAATTGTGAAACATTCAGATAATCCAAGACTCGTGTAATCTACCGAGTTTAGTTGCTATGTCAAAAGGAAAGAAATCTATGAGATGGGCAGTTTTGTCTGCCGTTACCGCCTCTCAGATTCATAAATTACTGCGGGTAGAGGTACTGAAAATTGGTGTGGATCATCCACCCTCCAATCATCAAACATATTAAATTGCAGCACTTATCTTGGTAGTTTTAGTTTAAGGTAAAAATTAGTTCATGGTTCGTGCGTTCTGCACCGTATAGTGTCAACAACATAGGCCCACACAAGGCTGTAGGTGCAAGTCTCATGGGGCACCGGTTGGAGTTCATGGGCCGTGGCTGATTGCGGACAAAGAAATTCGGCACATTATATACTGGTTTATTCAAGTGGAAAACCAGCCCAGTGAGAATTTATATATACTGGAAACTGCAGTAATGGAACCATTAGAACAGATGGAATTCTCTCGGTCCAGATGCAATGGGACTCAATTCCAATATCCGACGAGTTAGTTGAATTCTGTCTACTCAGGAATGCGGCATTATTTTTTAACTAGCAATGCATTGCACCTCGGTTTCGATTTATGGTACCAATGTCCTGTGCGCCGTATTTTTCATTTTTCTATCATTATCTTCTATTTTGTCCATACAGTTATTCATGGATGCGGGTCACAAAAATAGGAGAAAAGGAAAAGTTGACTGGACGGGAATACAAACCTTCGTTTCATAATAAATCTAAGGTTTCATGTTATTGCGCAACATGTTCATTTCTTAGTCTTGTCTTATGCATTTGTTTTTAAACAATGGATTGTTGTTTTCTTTGTGACCTCAGAGATGCGTGTTATTGTATCATACGAACCATGCTCTTTAGAAAGGATTAAGCTTTAATTTGAAAGCTTTTAGACTTAGTATTAAATTCCAGTAGTGTGTCGCTAGTGTGACTTCTGACAACGTGAATCAAACTCAGGTCAACTCGACCAAGCAGACATAACCATCTCTCTGACTGTCTTGCGGACTTTGTTTTCTCCTCTACACGTTATGAAAAGACGAGGAATGAAATCTAGGATTAAATACCATTACACATCTATTCAATCGTATATCTTGCCTGACATTAAATTCTGTGCTGAATACTTTCATTCTCTTTTCTAACTATCATTTGAAAGTTTTATGAAGACTATTCCTAGTTTTTCTGGATGAAAACGTAACCTGGGAAATTTCTTATTCATCCTAATCATCAATCCACCTTTGAGTACAATTACGGAAAATCGTTTATGATTTATCAAATTTTTTAGCTGGAGATTTTTTGTGCCTTGGACTAATTGCAACTTTTTTTTTACACAACAATTGCCATTAAATTTGATCCTATGAATTACCTATTGCTTTATATCCTGTTCGGGGAATCAGGTTCCTTAGCGTCTGAAGTATTGCGGATTTTAGAATAAGGGACATTCAAATTAAGATTAATAGTATTTAAACAACCGAAAGACTAATTACACGATCTATTTAAAATGAACCATTCTAGCATATAAACTAGCTATCTGAATTGATAGTTTAATTTAGTCCTCAATGGAAGAAACAGCCACAATTTCTACCTTTCAATTTTCCTTATAGGGAGATTTGTTTAAATGCTGACGAGATATTCTCTTGATTAATAATAAAATAAAATCGTACCATGAATTAGGCGTTAAGCCATCAGAGGATTATAAACATTCCATGCCATAAAGAACATAAAACTTTTAAGTGAGGTACTTTTGTGAACAAATCGTTTTTCCCTTCCCCTCCACGAATTCCTCATTTCAATGCAGCTTAAACAATGCAGCTCGTTTAATGACACATACAGTTGTTTGCTTCAATCAAAGGAGAATCTCTCTTGACTAGAATGATGTTCCCGAGTTCGTTTTACATAACATTTAGAAAGCCCTCGTGGAGGCAGATTCACAATTCGGTTTCAATAGAAACACCGAGATTCATATGGTCCTTGGGCAAGGGGGAAGAAAGGATTGTCCTTAATCCAAATGACTCATTTCGAAGCCAGGATTACAGTCATGACTTTTACCAAAAACATTGGTAATCATACAAACGCTTTGGACTCCATATTGTAATAAATAATACATACGTATATATAAATATATATTATATATATATAGCTATATATAATATATATATATATATAATATAACATATATATGTTAAGGGGGGGGGATTCCCCCCACTATTCATAAGGAAGCGTGAGACACGAGCGGAGGGCAAACCACACACAGCATTACTCAACAAAAGCCTTCCTCTCCTTCTCTTCTCTCTCGTCCTCTCTATCCAGCAATCCCTCTCTCTCTCTCTCTCTCTCTCCCTCCAAGGAATCTCTCTCCTCTTTCTCTAGCACCGACACCCTCGCTCATTCTAAAAGGTAATGAAAAATGAGAGAGTGCGTCATAACATTAACGTTATAACAACGAATAAATAAATCAAATCAATCAAGAATCCAGTCTTACAGGGACTAACCCAAAAAAACGAAACATAATTGGCTCGTAACAAAAAAAAGTCTACCCCCTCTGGGGGAATTCTTTGTACCCCTGCTCCAGGAGGACCAGATATCGTTCGGTTTCAAATAACAAGCCACATCCCGTAAGTACACACACAAGTTTAATAGGACATGAGGTAAATATTGGAATCATCACCAAAAATGTCAAACAGATAATAAGCCACTCATTTGGCTAAAGTAACTCAAAACACTCACCCAAACGATGGACACTTAAAACACTGTTAATAAAAAAAACTCCCGGCGACGCCACGGCATCTTGCCTGTGACTTGAAGCCCTCTGTCAAAATCCTCCCATAAGTTGGGTATGAACTCTAAAAGGGAAGAGGCACACACGCACGTACGAACACACAGTTCGTATAGCGGCCTCGCAACACTAGTTGCATCAGTTTCACAAAGGCACTTATTGAGAAGAGTCATAAACTGTTGGCATTGATGTCGAACTAAGCCACTTTTATCCACGCCACCCCTAGGAATCTCATTGTCAGCTACTCTCCAGGTCGTCACTCTTACAATGTTCTCCACATTCCATAGTCTAAGGGAAACACATGGACAATACAGTATTATCAAAAACCCTAGGCCTTACACACGAATACATATATATATATATATATATTATATATATATATATATAAATATATATATATATATAATATATATATATAATATAATATATATATATATCATATATATTTATACATATATATATAAGATTATATATATATATATATATATATTACACCTATATATATATATAATTTATATATATATAATATATATACATATATTATAATATATATATATATAATATATTATATATATATATAATAGATAGATAGATAGATAGATAGACATATAGTATATATAGATATCTATCTATCTATTATCTATCTATCTATCTATCTATATACTAAATATATATATATTATAGAATATATATATATTATATATAGATATATATATATATACGATATTATATATAATATATATATATATATAATGTCAGAAATATAACTGAACGTGCTCCAATTAATCCACTATTATGGCTACGAAATAATAAGTTCATTATCACAACGCTCAGAGAAAAAAAACATCAAGGTCTCACTCAATTCTCCAAACTCCACACCTCAGCACACACACAACTCAGAAACTCACAGCAACTCACGGAATTCTGCACTCAAATTTCAAACTCGAATGTTCTCACAAGTAAAAAAAAGAAAAATCGTAATGAGCCAAGAAAAAAAAAACACGTAACAAGCCAGATCCCCCCAAAAATGTTCTCTCAAGCGCTGATATTACAGCACTAACAAAATCAGTTAGTAAAATCTCCAACTTTTAACAGCAAAAAACCCTTTACTGCTCAAGATAAATTAAGTACAATGAGACTTAATGTCAACTCCCCATTTACGTTAAATAAACAACCCCGACAAAATCACATTCTCCCATCCAAAAAGAAAATGTAGTTAATCTCAATCCCCCAATACATCTCTCGTAGGAAAAAGAAGAAAAAACTGATTTCCCAATCACAAAATACATAATATAATATGCATAAAACCCCCGCGCTTTTTCCAAGAAATGCCCCTGTAAAGTTACGGGAATTTCTCGCCATCGCAACTTATCGAACTGGACAGTCCAGAAAGCAAAACTATTTACCATGCGCTTTCGTGATAATGCTACCGTCAACATTCAAGAATTATATTGCAAAAACTCTGATCATCACCACCAGAGGAAAAAGGATCAGCACAGCGCTTGTCAGCAGAAAAAAATCACCCTGCGGACGTTGTGCTCAAACAGCAGCACAAAAAGGTCCAGTCAGACACACAAGTGTTGGAAAATCATGATTCTACAGACAAAGGTCTAACTAACATGAAGTAAGCACATTTCACAAAATTAAATCCAGGATAGGACTACAAGCAGTATGCCACTCGCCTCCAAATAGTCACGAAACCAAAAAAGAAAGAAACACACAGAAATCTCTCTTTGTCGAAAAACACAAAACTCCATAACCACAAAAAAAGGGTCACCAGCCAACGCTTAATTCCACCTCATATATAAATATGGGAAAACCATATTAATAAGAAGAGCATCCCGGATATAAAAATATTTCCGTCATTGGTTAAAAACACATCCACCATACTCCCTTTAGTTCTCCAAATAGCCACAGTTAATAACAAAACCCAACCACTCCAGGAATAAAGAATAATCACCTTATTCGGCAAATAAAAAAATATTTTACATACTATTCCCCAATAATCTCCATGTGGAATAAAACAAGGCTCCAAAAAAGATATCTCCAAAAAAGGAGATAAAAAAATGAAATCCTTATCTCCAAAAAAATGTGCACTCAAGCATCTAACTCACACACTCACAAATATTGACCCATAATCTCCAAAAAAAATGTGTGTCCATTGCAACAAAGATGGCTGCAAAATAATGAACTATAACATAGCTCTCATCACCATGGCAAATATAAAAAATGTCCAAAAAATATCTCCATTATATTACGTTTCAAAGATAACTCCAAAAATAATATACTCCAATTATATCTCCAAATAATCTCTCAATCTCCAGAGAATAACTCCATGTTATAGTAATAAAAACTATAAAACTCTCACATTAGCATAACTGCTGAAAAAAGGCAAAAAACTCGGCAAAGAAAAACTGTCTAGAAAATCTAGAAAAAAATCAACAAGGGCCACAACTCATATAACAGAACTCCAAATTCACAGTGTCTTAGCAAGAATTCTCCATATGCACTACGACATAGGCATTGGAAAACTTAAACCAAGTTTCTATCTTCACAATAAGTTGTCACAAATACAACAAAGGTATTGTGCAAGAAAACTCACAATTTATGGAACACAAATATCCAGAGAAAAAATGTATAGTGCCATTACTGTATGCATTCAAAAACCATGCAGAAATTCTCCCGTAAATATCACTGCAGCATCAGGATATAGCTGAAAACACAAACACGTTCCCGAAACATGATCTAAGTCACGAAACTGAAGATATCAAAAAATATTCACACCAAATGGAGAGGAAAAATAAATCAAATTCACCCATGATAAAAATACTTGTAGTCAGGTGGCTAATTCCTAAAAAAGGAGAAAAAGAAAAATCAACGGCATTATCAAACCATCTCCGTGACTCACCTGATGTCAAGCAATTATCTGCGAACTCATAAAAAAAAGAAACAAAAAATGTGATGTTAGTTCCTCCCCAAATTCATAAAATTCACCACCCTTGATTAGCAATACAGCACCCACGTATTAGTATATATATCTATATATATATATATATATATATATATATATTATATAATATTATATATATATATATTATATAAAACTCAGTAACAGAAATATCATTATCAGCAATCACCAAAATGCTATCATCAAAATCACAGTATAGGCATAAAAACCTCACCAATGTTAATGATTATCAGTCTCCAAAAAGTTAAGTACAAACTCAGCACAAAATAACCAAACGTTCAGCAAGAGTCACACAACCCACCAAAGATCAGCCAGATCATCGAGATTCAGCAAAACTCAGCGCTCATGATTCACTGCAATATCTCAAAAGTTACAAAAAACTCAACAAAATAAAACCCCAGATTTCTCCCATTAATTCATTGTAATAATTTTCATGAATAATTATCGTAAAATTATAAAATAAATCTCCATGAATATCTAAAATCTCTCGTAAAACAAAGTCCCAAGTAATGGTAATTATACTAAGCAACCCTCCCGTGGACACAATCTCATACAAAGATACTTAATTATTAATAATAATAATACCAAAAACTCTCCATAGCAATAATTCTCTTGCAAAGATCCTCAAGTAAGGGTGTAATTCAAAATAGCATACAACAGTAATGCTGAACCACACAATCAACACCAGATACAACACCATGACTATACCACATTGGCCACACCCACACAAATCACAACCACCACTCACGGCATCGGGCCATTACCATTCACCACCACTCGGCACCATTTCAAAGAAATCACTCCAACACAATAAAAAATAATAATCTGTGTGTCCCCATTATATTTGTGTCTTCCAAGGCAAAGGAGAAAATACACCCATACAATTGCATTTCAATATCTTTCTCTCATTCACGAGAAAGAAAATCTCTTTTTATTTCCTTTTCTCTTCATCCAAGAGTAAAGGAAAATCTCCTTAAAAAAAAAAACAACTCTAAGGGCATTTCACTATTCAACTAATCAATAGCTGATATCATAGTATTCATTGTCAAGGCCAGAACTCGTGTTCAACAGCCGACAAAGAAAAAAAAGGAAGGAGGAGTTCACCCACTCAACCCCCCCAAAACAAAGTTTTCACCTCGTGAGAAACATCCCCCAAGGTATACACAGTACCCATCTCCTTGCAATACACACTTAGCAGGCCGTAGTCCCTTGCAATATGACTCTCTGCACCGTGTAGCGAAATGTGCTGAGCCGTTAAAAATTCAGTGGCACGTTGTCCCCAGTGAAATATGCTCTCCCAAGCACAGTTCGCTCATGAAAAAAACATCTTTATACATCTTTTACGTTAAACAAAGAACGAATGCGTCTATTCTAAACACGCAGCAATAAAGAAAACACTTCACTTCTGCTACATGGGAAAGAAAAAAAATTTTTTTTTTTTTACCCTTAAACTAGTCCCATTTCACTGAATATTTAAAAAAACCTCCCCACAAACATAGATATTTAACACTCACCACTCCATAATGGGGAACAAAAAAGAAACTCGGGAATTCGCGCAAGGCACTAATAACAACACCCGCACGGGCATCTCGGGATGCACTCGACGTTACACACAAGAGTCACACTGAGTGCTGCAACTGCTTCTAGGCTGACTCTTGGGAAAAATGCTGAGTCCAATAAAATCCCTCCCCCTCCCCTTTGCACAGCTAACAGATAGATATTTCTCTCTTTTTTTTCACTTAGTAACTGAAAACTAACAATTTAACAACTTTCCACAAAGGCTTTGTCTTTCGAAAACTATCGCTAAGCCATAACCCCTTTATTTCTAACTGGTCACCTATCTCTTCATTAGCGTACCTAGGCATTTTATTGCAAATAAAATGGTCAGTTAAGTAAGCCATTTGCATTAATTAAGCGATATTACCTTCTAAATTTGCATTAAAGAGCAGGCGTTTATTATATGAGGAAGTACGACCTATTTTGATGAAAATTAGCCTCAAATATTCGTAAAATTGTAAAGGCAAACATTTAAACAGTACAGCTATGACATGCTATAATGATCTACACTATAAATGGAACATAAAAATCTGACAGCACCAGATATTAAGTGTTATTAAAAATGTGTCCTCATCAGTCATACAGAGTAAAACTCGTGATTTATATCAGTCGGGTGATTTGTTCATATTAATAACCGTTATTTTATGGCAATCTGTACTTTTCCCCTCTTTTGAAGAGATATTATATCTCCCGCGTAATAGATATGGAGGGTATGAGTCTGGAATCACACTTAATTTCTCTGTTCAATGATTTCCTTTTTTTATTTATATATTTAAAGAAAGAAAGTGGTGGTAGGAGGAGAAACTGGCGGCTTTTGGCCATGGAGGCAAAAGAAAGACAGCTATTGGTTTTCATTGATGGCTGTTAAGAGGAAATTGTCTAACAATTATTTCAGAGCGACCCCACTATTAGAAAGCTGAAAGGGACCATACCCGGACTCAAATTCCGAGATGAATAATAGTACTTCATCAGCCCCAGTTTTTTGCCATGCCGTAGGTTAGGTTAGGTCTGGCTGGTTTAAAATTATATAGTGTAGATAACTTGGGTGGTGGAAACATAATGCGATCATTATCAAGGAGATTCTGTGGTTGGATTTAAGATTATGGCTTCCGCTTTTTCAGGAAGGTTCGGTACTCGGTTACAGTTCGGGAATATACGCTACCCGGACGAGTCAAAAGATGATGGGTAACTCTAACGTGTATCAGAACTCTATCAGGATAGCGCATTAGTTCTAGAATTAAGATTCTACTTTTCTAAGCTCTTCGTTAAGGGGTACTCAGAATGTTTTAGACTTTTTACCTTTTATAAATGGACTTGCATAATCTGTCGAAATCCGATGAAAACCCTCACAGATCGATGATATAGCGTAGGCTTCAGTTCACATAGTTACTGTTTGTTATGCATGAAACTTTTATTTATATGATATAGTTGAACAAAGGTAGGGGTTAGATTAGTCCCCATTAATCACTATTTTCAAGTTCGTTTTTTTCTCAAATCTCTGATATTTACAGTATTTTGGTAAGTGATCTCATTAGTTTCATTTTTGGAGAGTCAATAATATCTTTCAATCAATATCTTTTAGATCAACTGAGGTCCTACAGTTACTCAATTTGCATTTAGAGACAAAGTTTTGAGAGAATTGGCCGTTTCAATAAATAAACAAACAGACGTGTTTAATTCATTACAATAATTAAAGGAATATAAGTTGACTAAAAAAAATTTTTTATAGATCATTTTGAAATTGTGGAACATTCAGATAACCCAAGACTCGTGTAATC
>NC_087204.1:39796598-39831598 GCF_015104395.2 Macrobrachium nipponense
AGATTTAAACATTATTTCTTTTTACAGGTGGCAACACTGGTTTTATTGGCATTGGATTTTCTCCCAGCGGAGGCATGAGGGCGCGACATAGTACTAGCATGGGTTGAAGACTTCACAGGGGAACTACATGTTCATGTAAGTGCTCTCCACAATATTTGAGTTGAGTTGAACATAGAATTTAGGCCAAAAGCCTAGCGCTGGGACCTATGACAGTAAAAAGTTTGAAAGGCGTAACAAGAGGAAAACCTCGCAGTTGCACTATGAATCAAGTGTTAGGGAAGGGTGGACAGTAAGATAAGAAAGAGAATGTGAAAGGACGTACAGTAAAAGGAACAAAAGTGGTTGCAGCCAGGGTAAGTAATGCCTACAGTGTCTCCACAATATTTGTGGACTACTATGAGATTCAGGGTCTCTGTAACACGCGGTTTTTTGGACTTTGCTTCTTGTCAAAGCATCGGATGTAGCTGAAGTTGACATATGTATATTTTACAACCACACACAAATTTTGTCAGCATTATCAATAACCTAAACCCGATAGTTTTAATTTTTATAGAGTAAAAAGGATCTAGCCGACGCCATGGCCAATGATTACGAGCCAAGAGTCGAAAAACATTCATTACGTAAGCAAAGTAAACACCTTTTGACGGAATGTTGCCCCGCCCATCCACCAGACAGAAATTCCATCGGCTCTGAAACCCAAAGACTTTATGAATGGCGGAACGATACATAGATGTGGGTGGGGTATCAGTGCTAGCGTAGTAATACTACTGTAGTAGTAGTGCCGCAAAAGTATAGCAGTAATATACATGAATTAAACGTTTAGGCCAACTGCTGGGATCCTTGAGGATCATTTAGCACTTCTTACAACTACTCGAGCAATTAGTTTTTATAGCCAGAAGTTAAATTTTCTAATCCAACAATGCCCACGGTAGCCTTCAGTGTTATCCTGAATTATAACGAGGCGAAAGTGGGTGGAGCCTCATGAAGTCATCATTCTGACGATAATTATTGGTGAAGGTTTAAAGCCAATATACGGTACCGGCTATTTTTTTCAGTAAATAGGTAGATAGCTAATAAATAAAAATTGCTTGACATTGGATATAGCAGTTATCAAATCAAGCTTGTCTACTATGTTTTTGAAAATTACCAACGATTCCCTACATATTGTGAATCAGATTGTGACCTATAAAGTAGACTGTAATTTCTTAGGAAACCTATTTTGGGAGTTAGACTAATATTCGAAATGTTTTTGTATTTATTAACATATTTTGTTGGTTTGTTCATTATGACAATTATCAGTAGAGAGGTTCCAGAGTTCATAAAGGTGTACTGCTTTGTTGTATTTAAATTTGTATGTTATTGTTGCCAGAGGTTTAGCCTTCGTTACGTATAGCCAATCATCCATCGAGGAAGAGGGAAGAAATGCTGTCATAAGTTACGTAACGAGTGCGTTCGAAACCTTTTCTCTGAGTAAGTTGGCCCGTCTTCAAAAAAAGTCACTTTTACATTATAAGTACCAAATTTATTCAACCTACGTAATGCAGAATACAGTCAAAATTTATGTATAGATATATGTATTCTGAATAAGCGTTATATTTATGAAATGCATAGATAAAAAGTTATTGCGAAAAAACCGTGTTACAGAGGCCCTGAATCTCACAGTAGTTTGTTGGCGCCCCCAAATCCCGCCCCCCGCCCTACGAAAAAAAAAAGTACAGCAAGAAACACATTTTAAAAATCGCATATGACGACAACACGAATGTAAAACGATCGCACACCCAAATTCAAATACAATACTGAAATTTTCAAGGTATATAACAACCAAATTCAAACCAAAAGAGTAAAACTTTCAAGGCTTATAATAATATGGCGCTGAAATTCAAGGGACTTACCTCTGACACTATTGAAAGTGTCCAGGCTCATTGACAACTAGATCCCAGTTGCGGGGGTGTATACCCGGAGTGGATATCACAATAGACAATAAAACTTCATCGTTCTCGGTTTCAAATGGACTGTTCTTCATCTTGGCTATTGAACACCCCGACAGCAGATTAGTGGCTGAGTTCAGAACCTGGAACAAACATTTGAAAGTCCTTTAAAAGAAAATGGATTTTTTTTAGTTATGTATTTACTCCTGAATACCTAAATTAGATATCTTTAAAACTCAAAATAAAATATTTCAACAATGTTACCTGATCACAATCACGCCACATACTAATCACAACAACGGAGAAACAAATCACCAATGATGTACATATATTTAAAAGATAAATTTGATTTGTACAGAAAGCTTTCTGTACAAATTTATCTTTTAAATATAAGTACATGTACATAAATGGGGATTTGTTTCTCTATTTCAAGACTCATGCTACTAGGAGGATTTTTTAATTATGACAATATCATCAGTTGCATAAATAGCACTGTAACACGTCGTGATTTTAAACCAAAATTAGCTACTATATTTGATGGCAGGTTGATGCTATTATCATATAGTTCTTCTGAAAGATTCCGTATATCTGCAGTTTTCAGTTATAATCCACCCAATTCATCTTTTTCATTAGAGCACGTAGCATGTGAAAATATATATATATTTTTTTATGAAAAACCACCCCAAAATAATATTGTAACTGCAAAATCTTTCGGACAGCCTATAAAGTATTCTCTAGTCTACCAAGCGCATGAAGCCAACTCACAACTATTGATGTTGTAGTTGACGAATTCCCTGCATTTTTATTTATCACTTGGATTTTTCATGTTACTCTCAAACTTACCCACATTACATTCAAAGTAGGCACGTCGGCAAACAGGCCATTCTCTCGGTTTCATTATTTTGCTTGTGAATGGTTTATGTATCGACTAGAAGCCCATTATCGCTCTTCTTCAAACGTCATTGGTGAAGGGGTTCAAGCGAGACACGTCAAAGATCCGTTGTTCTAGTCTTATGCAACAGGCTCGTGCACTACTATGCAACTACTGACCTTACCTTTCTGAATATATAGTGAATATAGAATTTAGGCCAAAGGCCGAGCACTGGGACCTATGAGGTCATTCAGTGCTGAAACGGGAATTGCCAATAAAAGGTTTGAAAGTTGTAACAAGAGGAAAACCTCGCAGTTGCACCATGAATCAATTGTTAGGAGAGACTGGAAAGTAACATGGAAGAAATAGAATATGAAAGGGGGTACAGCAAAAGGAGTTTAGGGCACGCCGTAAAGAACTTTAGTAAGTAAATGCACTGACAGCAGTTCTCCCCCCACGGAATCGAAATGTTGCTTCTTAAGCAACTGTGGGGGTTATCTCTGAATTCCAGCTATGGATCCTTGCTGTTCACCCTTACTTTCTAAGTTTCTTATTTAGTTTTCCAATCACTCTAACTCCCTCCTTTCACTGTCTCAGGTGCTGAATAGCCGGGGTTGCACTATCGCTTGGCTTGACAGCCTAAATCTCACTTAATAAAAAAAAAACCTTTGTTTTGCTTATGTTAATCTGTCAAACAAGGAACGTTTCCTCCTCGAAACGTAAGCCTTATGTTAGTTGATGAACCATGGCCTTAATTTCAATGTGTTTTCGACAACCATTAAGGGATTTATCTTTGTTTCTTTCGAGAACAGTTCATAGATATTATGTCAGTAATCAAGCTTAATTTTTGGATTCAAACTTTGGTTTCCGCCCCGACTCTTCTCCGTACCAATCCAAAACGAAATTTTCAAAAAGTTTCATACATCTTTCATGAAATGAAACCTTTTCCTATCATCCTTATATATATATATATATATATATATATATATATATATATATATATATATATATATATATATATACATATAATATATATATATATATATATATATATATATACATATATATATATATATATATATACTGTTACGAAGTGCCAAGTATCTGGTTACCTTGCATCAAATATTACCTCACCAAAAGCCAAACACCTGAACCCTCATAACACGTTTAAACGACTGAATACACTAAAGGCAACAGTGATCCCTTAACACTTACCAGTATTGCAGAAAATCAGACTAAGTTCATCAAAACAGGTGTGAGGTAATCTTGTAAGTAATTAAATTAATCAAAGGGCATCACTCCATCAACAACTTAAAACTCTAAGTATTTCCCTGATTTCAGAAGTCTAAGTACTTCCCTGGTTCAAAGTCACTTCAATTAAATTGAGGGAAAGCAAATCAATTACCACTCTATGTTTCTACCTAACATGAATATAATCATAATTAAATATATTTATACTGGTGTAAGATAAAGAAAACACTTATAAAAATTTTAAATACAAAAATTTATTATTAAATTCAAAATTTATAAGTGAAATTCACAATATCAGGGAAAATTACTGTTACTTGAAAACAAAGTAAAGTTTAATTAATTCTTGAATCAAATTAAGTAAAATTAAATCAAAATTAATTTATCACAAAATTCAAGAAAATTAATTCAATCAAAATTCAAAAGTGTTAGGCAATAATTGAAAATTTGAAATTAATTCACAAGTGCTAAACAACAATAAAACTTGAAAAGAATTCTAAGTAAATGCAAATCAATTCACAAGTGTTAAATTTAATTAAATGTGCAATGATAAAGCAATGAAAATAACTAAGTCAATTAAATTGTGAATGCAAATGAAAATATAAAACAAAAAGACACACTTCAATAAGAAAATGAATAAGTGCACAAACAATGGAACAGACACAAACACAAAAAATATCAGCAATGTGTAAAAGTGTAAATCTTTTTCATTCAAAACACTGTAACCAACAGTTTTACTAAACCTTCGTAACAGACAACAGTTCCTATCAATTATTAGTTAAACACAATTCCTATCCGTTATTAGTTAAACACACTCCCTATCCATTATTAGTTAAACACACTCCCTATCCATTATTAGTTGCAACTAATAAAAATATAACACACTTTACCTTTTTTTGGTATACCAACTTCTTTCTTTCTCTTGTATATTACACTTTCACAAAAAAACCAGGCGCCGTTACGAAATGTTTGTTCAGATTCCACAAAAGAAATTAAATAAACTAAATAAATTCTAAGAAATATCAAATATAATTCTCACAAGTTATGAGTGACCAAATTTACGTTACGTTAAAATAATCTCGATGTCGAGTGAGAGAGAGAGAGAGCGAGAGAGAGAGAGGGAGATCTAACTGCCTCGAGGTCTTAAGATCGAATGAAAACTCTTCCTTGCAGAAATTGGGCTAGGCAGATGACAAATACGTTCTGGGTACGAAAGCTTCCAGAAAGTTCTGAAATCTGACGCAATCTTACACACATAATGTGCAACATCCACGTGGGACTTGACAAAGATATACACGTACCATACAAGTCTGCTCAACAGATACGTACCCGACTCGAACGAGGCATAGCCTGGGCGACAACAAGATTGATATGTTTTGATGACCACGTAAAAAGTCGAGCTCATTATCAAACGCGCTGACAGAGCAGGGAAGCAAACGGATCTCGCAGACTCTCTAACCTACAGTGTCGACATAAAAGTTAAACATTTGCAGCTTTGAAAAGACAAAGATCTCTCTCTTTATGTTATATATATATTCTTTTACAAGATGTTAATGCGAAATCTGAACACACATTTTAAAACATCCTATTCTAAGCTATCTAGGAATCTGAAAAAATGTTGCACAATCTACATGACATTTCAAAGAGGGGAAAACATGCATTTTGAAAGTAGCAATATATAATATACCTCCCCCCAGAAGATTTTTTATCACGGTGTTGAATCCAACGATTCGCAACGAGATAAATAATCAGCAACTACATTGTTTTTTGCCACTAATGTGCTGCACTCTTAAGTTATACTGTTGCAGGCACAAAGACCACCTGGTCAGTCTTTGATTGTGATTTTTCATTTTCTGGATAAATGACAGTGGATTGTGATCTGACAGTATTAATATTTCTTCATTCCTAGGTCTATTCACATACACTTCAAATTTTTTCAATGCAGTGATTAAGGCTAAAGTTTCCTTTTCAATTGTCAAATATACTTTCTGATGTTTTTTCAATTTTGTAGACATGAAGCATACAGGATGGTAGATATTATTTTCATCTTCTTGAAGTAGAACAGCTCCAACACCACAGTCTGACGCATCAACTTGTATCACAAATTTCTTGTCGAAGTCTGGAGCTTGAAGTACTGGTCTTGAAGTTAAAATGGCTTTTACCTTCTCAAAGGATTCTTGACACTCTGGAGTCCAAATAAACTTAGCTTTGGGACTAGTCAAGTCTGTCAAGGGAGCTACTACGGCTGAGAAATTTGGGCAAAAACGACGATAGAAACCAGCCATCCCCAAAAATCTCTGTAGCTGTTTCCTGGTAGTAGGTGGGGTAGCCTTACGGATACCTTCTACATTAGCATTTACTGGAGCAAGAAGGCCTTTCCCAACTTCAACCCAAGATACTGTACAGTTGCCTTTCCAAACTCCCTCTTCTCTAGGTTGACTGTTAATCCTGCTTCTTGTAGTTTCTTGAAAACTTTCTTCAGAATCTTCAGATGTTCTTCCCACGTTGTAGAGTAAATCACGATGTCATCTAGGTATACACCTACTCCTTCTATTGATCCTAGCAGTTGATCCATCACTCGTTGAAATGTTGCGGGTGCATTCATCAGACCAAACGGCAGAACAGTATACTGATATAGTCCAAAAGGAGTAATAAAAGCTGACAGCAGCTTTGCATTCTCATCTAAGGGAATTTGATAATATCCTTTCAACAAGTCTATCTTGGAAACAAACTTGGCTTGCCCAATATTATCAAGTAACTGATCTATAAGAGGCAAAGGATAATTATCAGCCACACTGATAGAATTCAGCTTCCTATAATCAGTACACATCCTAAATGAACCATCTGGTTTCTTCACTAACACACATGGAGAACTGAAGTGACTTGAACTGGGTTCTGCTAATCCATGTTGCAGCAAATACTCAACTTCCTTCTTCAAAACATCTCGATGATACGGTGATAAGCGATAAGCTCTTTGCTTGAAAGGTTTTCCATCTTCTTGAATCTTGATTTCATGCTTGGTCAGATCAGTACGTCTAGGCATATCTGAAAAAATTTCTGGAAAACTTCTAATTACGTCACTTAAGTCTTCACCTTGTTCAACACTCAGATGTTTCAATTTATCCTCCAAATTTTCCAAAATTGAAGAATTATTCATCTTGCTTGCAGCTCCCAATTTGTAGCCATCATCGTCTTCTGTAGATAAAGTTGTCTGGGTTACTGACACAGTTTCAGTTTTAGTTTCTGAGAAATAAGGTTTCAAGAGGTTCACATGTATCTTCCTTTGTCTTCTTCTTCTTTCTGGTGTTTCAATCACATAAGTTCTATCACTTAACTTCTGAATTATCTTGTAAGGACCTTGAAATTTATTAGTGAGGGGAAATCTCTTGACAGGTAAGAACACTAACACTTGTTGACCAATACTAAAACTTCTTAGCTTAGCCTTAGCATCAAATCTCCTTTTCATTTTATTTCTCTTGACTCATTTTCAAGTTTTCTAAAGAGAATTTTCTAATCTCTTTCAACCTCTTCCTTAAGTTCTTTACATACTCTGCTTGGTTTTCCTCTTGATTTTCTTCCCAATTTTCTGCAAGAATCTTCAACGGTCCTCTCACTTCTCTTCCAAAAATCATCTCATTAGGTGAACATCCCATACTTTCTTGATAAGCATTCCTAACTTCAAACAACATTAATGGTAAAACCAACATCCCATTCTCTTCCTGACTCAGAACAATACTTTGTCAGCATACTTTTCAATGTCTGGTGGAACCTTTCCAAGGCACCTTGAGTTTCTGGATGATAAGCGGTTGATAACTGTTGTTACACCCCTAAGAAATTCATCACATCCTGGAATAACTTTGAAGTAAAGTTTGTTCCTCTGTCACTTTGTACTATTTCTGGTATTCCAAACTTTGAGAAAAACTCCACAAGTTTTTCAGCAACTATCTTGGCAGATATGTTTCTAACAGGGATTGCTTCTGGATACCTTGTCACAGGACACATTAATGTCAACAAATACTCATTTCCTTTCTTTGTCTTCGGCAGCGGTCCAACCATATCTATAATCACTTTGCTAAAGGGTTCTCCTCTAACTTCTATAGGTTGTAGGGGGGCTTTCTTGATGGTTTCATTCGGTTTTCCAGCTATCTGGCAGGTTATGACACTCACTACAGAACCTGCTAACATCTCTGTGAAGTCCAGGGCAGAAAAATATTTCATGATCTTCTCCACAGTCTTCCTGATTCCCATATGTCCAGACTCATGAGCTACTGCAACCACTTGCTTTCTCAATGAATATGGAATCAAAATTTGATGATATTCGCCCCATACAGCATCTCCTGGTATATCTGTAGGTCTATACTTCCTTATCAGCAAACCTTCCTTCAGATAGTAACAGGTAGGAGTTTGTTGCATCTCTTCTCGATCAACAACTCTGAAGAACAAATCAGTTAACGATGCATCCTTCTTCTGCAAGTCCATCAGCTTCTCTCTTGTCACTTGACCAACTTCAAAGGTTGAATTCTCAATATCTGCTAACTCAGCTACTGTAGTTTCACTACTGTCTTCAGCAACACTTTGACTACTCGGAGTCGCTTCAGGAACATCAGGTTCTTCTTCTTCGTCGTCGTCTTCTTCATCTTCTTGGGAAATCTCTTCTTGGTCAGCACTATGGGAAACTTCACTTCCCTGGAATAATTCTTCTAAGCACAAAGATCCTTCACTTGATCCTTCTTGGGTGTGTAAATCCTCAGTTTCTTCACTTACAGTCGTAGTCCTCTTCATACTTCTGGTAGTTACACAACTAGAAAAACAGGTGGGGTTTATTCTTCTCCAACTCTACTGTAGGACTAATCCTCAATGGTTTGTCTGTCACTACAGGACAAGGAATAAATGCACACCACCAACTTCATTCCCCAACAGAACATGTATACCTTCCACAGCCTGTGAGTCCTTTACAGCAAAATCAACATTCCCTGTCACCAATTCACATGACAGGTGTAAGCGGCATATAGGAGTTACTTCCTCTCCTCCTATACCCTTAAAAATAACTGAATCTCCTGTGAGACTCTTCTCCAACTGAGGGTGAGAACCACGTACTACCACACTATGGTTACTCCCTGTATCACGTAATATCTTGACTGGTACCTGCATACTTCCTTCTTGAGTTGACAGCATACCCTCATAGATATATGGCTTAAAAGCCTCCACACTGCTTAACCACTCACTGCTTGAGGTAACATTTCCACTGGTTGCTAAACATTCAGCTTGTTTAGTTTCATTCTTCTCTGGAGTCTGATTCTTTCCCACACTGCTCTTCGTAGTTTGTTTCACAACTTGACTAACTGGTTTTGACTGCTGTTTGATTTGGTAACACTCTTGACTGTAGTGTCCTACTCTTCCACACTTGAAACAGACAACATTAGGTTTCTGTAACTGTCTTGAAAAACTGGATGAGGATTTACACATTAATTTGCTGAGTTGTATTACCTTGTGTACTCTTAGTAGTATCACTTGAAGGTTTCCCATTAAATTTGTTCCTGTTATTTGGATAAGACTTAAGACCTGGGCGTTGTTGACTCTGGTACTTGACATTGTAATTACGTTTGCTACTGATTATATTGTAATCTTCACTAAGTGTAGCGGCTTTGTCAAGTTTCTTCACTTCTCTCTCTCTTAAATAGGCTCTTATATGTTCAGGAATTCCCTTAAGATACTGTTCAAGAACAAGTAACTCTTCTAACTCATCAAAAGTTTTAACTTTTAGCAGCTTCTACCCAACTTTTGAAACTTCTCACTTTGTAAGCATAATCTAAGAAGGTTCCCTCTCATCTTTTCTTAAATTCTGAATCTCTCATTGTAGTACTCTGGGGTCATCTGGTTAACTTGTAGCACACTGTGTTTAAGTACCTTGTAGTCTTTACACTGATCAGCTGTTAAGGCTAGATAAGCACTTCTCCCTTTACCAATCAAGACACTTTGTAGCAAAACTGACCATTTATTTCTGACCATCCCATACCTGAAGCCACTTTCTCAAAGTGATCAAAAAACTCATCCGGCGCTTCTTCAGTAAACTTAAGGATTAACTTCTGTACTCTCACTACATCAAATACAGGGTCTTGATTACCTTGGTTAGGGTTAGACGGTGTTACAGGTAATGTGGATCTAGCTCTTATTAATTCCATTTCCCTTTCATGTCTGCGATTTCTCTTTCCTCTTTTATTCTTTCTCTTTCCTCTTCTGCTGCTTTTTCTTCTTCTCTTTCTCTTCTTTCTTGTTTTTCCCTGTCTGTTCTTTCTCTTTCAGCTTGCATTCTTTCTCTTTCAGCTTGCATTTTTAGCTTAATCAAATTCTCTTCTGCTTCAATGCGTCTAAGCTCTAACTCTGCATCACTTTTCTCTTTCTTTTCTGCTTGCTTATTTATGAGATCAGCACGTGCTACATTCAACAACTCTTGAGCCAATTCTAACTCATCTTCATCAGTTATTCTACCAGAGTTTATCAATGATTCCATAGCAATACATCTTATTTGTGCCTTTACCATACTAGTAGACACATAACCACCACATGCCTCTGCTAAAGCGCTCCACTGTGCTCTAGACAGAGTGGTTTCAGACAAAACTTGGACGGAAGGAGCTGCTAAAAATTCCTGAACATTGAACTGAGCCATTTTCCTCTAAGTTATCAATTTACAATTCAATACAATAAATGCAAAACAAAACTATATGGTCACTCTCCTAACAAAATATATTCCTAACACCACCAGTATATTCTAGAGTGATAATGAAATCTGCTTTCCCGGGTCTCTGGGCACCATTAAATAATGTTACGAAGTGCCAAGTATCTGTTACCTTGCATCAAATATTACCTCACCAAAAGCCAAACACCTGAACCCTCATAACACGTTTAAACGACTGAATACACGTGACTAAAGGCAACAGTGATCCCTTAACACTTACCAGTATTGCAGAAAATCAGACTAGTTCATCAAAACAGGTGTGAGGTAATCTTGTAAGTAATTAAATTAATCAAAGGGCATCACTCCATCAACAACTTTAAAACTCTAAGTATTTCCCTGATTTCAGAAGTCTAAGTACTTTCCTGGTTCTAAGTCACTTCAATTAAATTGAAGGAAAGCAAATCAATTACCACTCTATGTTTCTACCTAACATGAATATAATCATAATTAAAATATATTTATACTGGTGTAAGATAAAGAAAACACTTATAAAAATTTTAAATACAAAAATTTATTATTAAATTCAAAATTTATAAGTGAAATTCACAATATCAGGGAAAATTACTGTTACTTGAAAACAAAGTAAATTTTAATTAATTCTTGAATCAAATTAAGTAAAATTAAATCAAAATTAATTTATCACAAAATTCAAGAAAATTAATTCAATCAAAATTCAAAAGTGTTAGGCAATAATTGAAAATTTGAAATTAATTCACAAGTGCTAAACACAATTAAACTTGAAAAGAATTCTAAGTAAATGCAAATCAATTCACAAGTGTTAAATTTAATTAAATGTGCAATGATAAAGCAATGAAAATAACTAAGTCATTAAATTGTGAATGCAAATGAAAATATAAAACAAAAAGACACACTTCAATAAGAAAATGAATAAGTGCACAAACAATGGAACAGACACAAACACAAAAAATATCAGCAATGTGTAAAAGTGTAAATCTTTTTCATTCAAAACACTGTAACCAACAGTTTTTGTTACTAAACCTTCGTAACAGACAACAGTTCCTATCAATTATTAGTTAAACACAATTCCTATCCGTTATTAGTTAAACACACTCCCTATCCTTCCATTATTAGTTGCAACTAATAAAAATATAACACACTTTACCTTTTTTGGTATACCAACTTCTTTCTTTCTCTTGTATATTACACTTTCACAAAAAAACCAGGCGCCGTTACGAAATGTTTGTTCAGCTTCCACAAAAGAAATTAAATAAACTGAATAAATTCTAAGAAATATCAAATATAGAATTCTCACAAGTTATGAGTGACCAAATTTACGTTACGTTAAAATAATCTCGATGTCAAGTGAGAGAGAGAGAGAGCGAGAGAGAGAGAGATCTAACTGCCTCGAGGTCTTAAGATCGAATGA
Source organism: Macrobrachium nipponense (assembly GCF_015104395.2). Taxonomy (NCBI): domain Eukaryota; kingdom Metazoa; phylum Arthropoda; class Malacostraca; order Decapoda; family Palaemonidae; genus Macrobrachium; species Macrobrachium nipponense. The sequence goes on from NC_087204.1 coordinate 39,808,769, forward strand.
AAACTCTTCCTTGCAGAAATTGGGCTAGGCAGATGACAAATACGTTCTGGGTACGAAAGCTTCCAGAAAGTTCTGAAATCTGACGCAAATCTTACACACATAATGTGCAACATCCACGTGGGACTTGACAAAGATATACACGTACCATACAAGTCTGCAATCAAGGCAGATACGTACCCGACTCGAACGAGACATAGCCTGGGCGACAACAAGATTGATATGTTTTGATGACCACGTAAAAAAGAGTCGAGCTCATTATCAAACGCGCTGACAGAGCAGGGAAGCAAACGGATCTCGCAGACTCTCTAACCTACAGTGTCGACATAAAAGTTAAACATTTGCAGCTTTGAAAAGACAAAGATCTCTCTCTTTATGTTATATATATATTCTTTTACAAGATGTAAATGCAAAATCTGAACACACATTTTAAAACATCCTATTCTAAGCTATCTAGGAATCTGAAAAATGTTGCACAATCTACATGACATTTCAAAGAGGGGAAAACATGCATTTTGAAAGTAGCAATATATAATAATCACATACATATATATATATATATATATAATATATATATATATATACATATATATATATATATATATATATAACCCACTAATAAAAAAAAAACAAGTGGCAACTCTTACCTTTCAGTTGCTGGCTGTCTGTCTCTGCAAACTATATCAAACTAGGTTAATGAATTCACGTAAATACAAAAATATGCTATTTTTTTCCCAAACTAGATGAACATAGTATGGAACAAAGTGACTAAATAGTGTCATTTTAAGAACTAAGTCTGACCCACAAAAGAACTGTAAATTATCGTTCTACTCTCTTGAATTAGCCTAAGTAATCACCCCCAAACTCCCAAATTGTCAACCACTACATTTCAATAGTCAAGTCTTTAGAGAATCCTGTCTCTAGAATAATGACATGGGACCCATCTGAAACAAAGAGACATATCCATTATATTTCCCAACACACAATTGATTAATCAATGATAAGTAAATGTATACACTTCACACTTCTCTCTTTTCAAAGACAACTGTTCCTAAGTCTTTTAAATGTGCCATTCGTGTCCACCGAACCGTCTTTTACCTTGCCTCCAGAGCGTGTGGCTTTTCTCCACTAAGTATCGGGTGATTGGACCCATCATTACACGCACAAACGCACGTAGTTATCAGCCACACCTTAAAGCCCCATAGCAACTGGTTGTACAGGCCTCGGCCTCACAAATGCATACTCAACAATTCCTTCTTCGAGGAAGGCTGTCGCTAGGTTCTTTCTGTCTCCAAGCCAAGAAAGCTGATACATCACAATTCACTGACACATTTACTTTCTTCTTTAATACGGCTCGGCCACCTATGTCTTTAATGCAATCATGTCGCACACCACATCAGAAGCTAATGCACAATGTTTTAATTTGCCGCATGATTTAGGGCTACCTCCATTGCTGGAACCCTTGTGCCTTGCCGGATGCCCAGAAGTTTAAGAACTCCTACCGCACAAATTGTGATTAGTATGACTGCTAGCATTGTGTAACGTTCATTGATGAAAAACTCATCCTCGTCACTAAGATAAGCAGAACATGTCGAATAGTTGTAGACACAGGCTGAGCACGTAAACCATCTCAAAACAGCTCATCAAGTGCCATTATTCAGCGTCTGCAACCCTCGTAAGTGTATCCAACACCCCCTCGACATGAAACTGTAGATTCAACGTTTTCTACCGAGGGAAACATGGTCACCACCTCGTTGTCAAGGAAATATACTGTGACTTACTTCCATGCAAGTGTGATTCGCACCCACCTCGCAGAAGATTGTAGACTCTAAAGTCATCGTGTGTCCGTATTTAAAAAGTCTACATGATCATAGATTAACTAAAGTCTTGCTTTACCACACAAATCTGTCATTAATTACTATACTCAATCTCCTAGTCAAATGTTAAAAATTCCTCACTAAACAAAATATAATCTTTACCCACTGAATCCTCACAAGAAATCCTATATCTGACAAACACACTATCAAAAAAGAACCCATAATGTCTACCAGCAAAACCCTTTTACTGTTTATATAATTAACCTCCATGATATATAATGCCGAACACCCCTTCTATGTAGCTCATATACCCCAATAAATTATATCTCCTGTCTAAAATAGAAATGCTATGTAAAGCTTAACCCCAATTACAACACCTCTTGTAGGAAAAGAATAAGAAATGAAAAACAAATAATAGTAACAATAATAAGTGAACTTTCCCCATTACAAAATGTACACAGAGAAAAAAAAACATATATAATCCAACATTTTCCTCCATAAATTCAGTATGTATCATTACGGAATTTGCTTCCGCAACATATCTCAATGACCAGAAACGACCCCTTACATACATCTTCGTGGAATGCCATAGTCAACATCTCTGAAAATAGTGCAAATCTCCGAGTAATCGACTCCGAAAGGAAAAAATCAGCAGCCGGACTCATCACAGCATTATCAGCAAAAATCCACCTGTGAACACCTCATGTGCTCGAATCGCACTATAGATTTGTCTAGTCAGACTTGCAACCTCACACATCATTATTCTCCAAATAGCCCCAAAAATTCTATACTAACACTATATAACCACATTTCACAAAATTATCTTTAGGATATCACCAAAGGTGCCTAAAAATTGCCCTTAAAAACATAACTCCCCCATGATACTACCCCAAGTATATAAAACCACATTACCACCTCGTCGGGATATAAACCACAGAAAACCACTATTCAACAATTATATATATACCGCCAAATATAATCACTGGTGAATATAAAAACACAACACCTCTATTGGGACTCATAAAACCATAATGCAGTAGTGCCTCTCTGCTCGTAAAACCACAGATCACCACCAAAAATCATAGCCACAAAAACACTCAGCCCCCCCAAAAATATGCCAACCCCCCCCAAAAAAAAAACACAAAAATTTAATTCCAAAACCCCATACACACAGGAATTGTCATATATTTATCATCACGTTTCTCGGCTATAACAGAAATTCGCCATATTTTCAAACCAACTTTCCATGTAAAATATTGACCTCTGAATCTTACGCCAAAACGCTACAGTTTGCGCATAATAAGAAAAAAAAACAGTAGAAGAAATGAAAGAGAAAAATTATTAAAAACATTTCACCATTAATTTGCAAAAACCAGACAACAACAAAAAATGCAATTGCGCAACAATATATCAATCACCACAACCAATTGTTTTCAATTTTGATATATGTGTTAATTTGGACCGACCTGTTTTTTCCTCTTTTAAAGTGGGTACACACGTGCGAACTGAACCTTGTATTGTAACCGATTCTTGTAACAAAAACGCAAGTGTGGACGGTTCCTCGAACCCGAACCCCGAACCTGCGAGGTTCGAGGCTCCGTTCGCCCTCCGTCCCGGCAATTGTCGGTTTTTGGGCCCCGAATCAAAGGGAGGTCTCTTTGCACGTTACGCCATGTGTGGACGGGACCTGTATTACACGCGTATCAACAGAGGTTGCTGAACTTGTTAACACCGACTATGAACAAGGCCGTCCATAGTATAGTCCCTTGTTTTGGTCAGTCAGTACGTATTTGTCTACCATGGCTGATTGGAGTGAGGAAGAGGTCCTTCAATTTATTAGTTATTACAAAGAAAAGACTTTGCTATGGCCAGAAACTTCTTGGAATCTCATGTCAGCGAGTAATTCCCGACCACTGTATTCTACCCTTCTAGTATATAACCTTGATTGCCACCATCTTCTTTTATTTCGCTTCATCTTCGTTAAATAATGTATATAAATATACGCGGCAGCTACTACTTGCATGGTGGCCATCATCGGTAAACACCCGGACAGAGACAGACTGATGATCGCAGTGGATTGAAATGAAGTTACGTGCTTAACGTGGTTGCGGTTCGTCCTCAACATTTTGACACCTTGTAACCGTATATGCGTAACTCAGTTACACATACAAGGTTCGGCTCTCACGTGTGTACCCAAGACTACAAATATGTTTCCAATTTTTTCCTCAATGACTCTAAAAGGATCTTCAAATTTTGGGCCTAATTTGTAATTGAGCTCGTTTCTCACGTTGATTTTTAAAAATACCTTGTCTCCGACATCGATCTTGGGATCAGATGTTTTACTGATACTATTCTTTACCATCTCTCTGGTTGCGGCTTCAAGGTTACGGCTGAGGCAAGCATGTCTCTCTCTCGCTGTAGATATCAACGACTTGATCGTATCCTCCCCATGATGAGGTATAGTTAGCAAATCAAATGTGCCTCGTGCTGGGCAACCAAACAAAGCTTCAAATGGAGACATTTTAATGAAATCACTAACCGCAGTGTTAATACTATGTCTAACAACGTCAATATATCTGTCCCAATTCTTATCATTACCACCTACAGTTTTCCCGAGAGCCTCGAGCACTTCCCTGTTCGCTCGTTCACACAACCCATTAGCTTCAGGTCTATATGGAATAATTGTTACTTTCTGTATCCCCATGACTTACGCTAAACATTCCAAAGTTTTGTTCACAAATTCTCTGCCATTGTCGGTCAATAGAACCTCGGGTGAGCCCTATCTGCAAATGATACCATTGAAAAATGCTACTGCTATTTCTTCAGCCGTTTTATGCTTAAGTGGGAAAATTTCTACTATCCTTGTAAGTTCATCTATTATTACTAACAAGTACGTATTCGCATATCTAGACTCACAAAAATTTCCCAGGATATCCATATGTATTCTCTGAAAAGGTCTACTTGGTGTAGGATATGATCCTAATTTGCATGAAGTTATCCTTGCAGGCTTGCATGCGTTGCATACTATACAGTTTTTCACAAAATTTTCCCCATCTTTCCCCATGTTTTTCCAAATGTATTTAGCACAAACCTCATTATACGTTTTTTCTATCCCCAAGTGTGGACTACCAAACCTGCAATGTACTATATCCAAAACCACTGGAATTAGGACTTTCGGAATTGCGATCTGTGTCGTATCTCCTTTACTTTCACTGGTTCTCAATTTATATTTAATTTTCTTGACTAATTCCCTCTAAGAAGCACTTTTGCATCTGCCAGAATCTCGTCTTCATCTTGCCTTTGCTCTATGAAAGCCATATCCCATTGTATAGACTCGCTAGTGACTTGCGCAACTTAAAATCCTTCCTTGTCTTGAAAACTTCTACTAAGGGCATCCGCAACTACATTTAATTTGTCTTCTATATATTCGAGCTTCGCATCAAAATCTCTGATCGTTAGAAACCATCGAGCTCTTTTAGGCAACAAATCAGGTTTATTAAAAAGATCTAATAATGGCTTGTGGTCTGTAGGGACTTCTACTTTATTCCCCATCAGTAACATTTTAAAATGAAACAAGCTTAACACTATTTCAAAGGCTTCTTAATCTATGGTAGCCAATGATCTCTCATTGCTGCCCTTTGTCCTGAACTTCCTGCTATAAAAGTCTATGGGATGAAATTTCCCATCAAACTTTTGCATAAGGCAAGCACCTATACCCTCCTGGCTGGCATTGGTCACTAATGTGAAAGGTTTGCTAAAATCTGGAAACTTCAAAACTGGGGGATTCATTAACGCGTCCTTAAGCTTTTGAAAACTCTCCGACTGGGGTTCCTTCCTTTGAAATTGAACGTTTTCCTGCAATACATCTGTTAGGGGAGCCGCTATATTAGAGAACCCTTTCACAAACATCCTGAAAAAACCGGCGATACCCAGGAATGACTTAATCTCTTAATTTGATCTTGGGGTGCGAAAATTCGCCATTGCTTTGACTTTATCATCATTTACTCTAACTCTTTCCTTAGAAGATATGACATGGCCTAGATATGTGATTTTGCTTTTTTCAAGAATGAAACACTTGGCTAGCTTTGATTTTCAACCCCGCTAATCTAAGCCTCTTAAGTACTTCTGTAAGCACTTCCAGGTGTTGCGCGATCGTGTCTGTTGCTACTAAAATATCATCCATATACACGAAAACATTTTTACCCAATAACCCATGCAAAACTGTATTTACCAACCTGGTAAGTCATCGGACTGCCCGATAAACCAAATGGCATTCGCGCAAATTCATAGTGTCCCTTGGGCACTGAAAAAGCCGTATATTCCTTGCTACTTTCACTAAGAGGGACCTGCAAAAAACCCTCGCCAAATCAATTGAGCTATAAATATTATGTCCCCCGATTTCAACAAAAAGATCTGGTATGCATGCGACTGGATAGCAGTCAGGGATTGTCTTTTCATTTAAACGTCTAAAATCAACGCATACACGGACAGAACCGTCCTTCTTAGGCACTGATAACACGGGAAAGTTGTATGGAGACAAACTAGGTCTAATGATTCCTTCTTCCTCCCATCTATTGACCTCTTTCTCTACCTGTTCCCTGATTTTGAAAGGTATGCGGTGTGCAGGAATATAAATAGGTTTTGTGCCACTCTCCAAATTTACCTTATACTCTAACACATTAGTCAACCCCAATTTATCACCTTGTAAGGCTACCATATCCCCAAATTCTGACAAGAGCTCGCTTATCGCTTCAACATGCTCACTATAATCAGCATTAGCTAAATGTTCTTTAAATATTCATTTCCTTGATTGCATTTCTGCCTCTGAAAACTCAGGTTTCCCCTCTACGATAGCCACTGAACCACTATCACTACTCCAATCTTGGAGATTCAATATATATGTATTCCTTTGGTATTTCCTCATTGTATCATTACAGTTTAATAATTCTAACCATGTAATCCCATTCTTGGATACACTGTTCACTGATGCCATGCTAATAACCCCTCTTAGCTTCTCACTATTTTCAATAATACACACATCCGTAGGTTTTCTCCCCTCTTAATTTGACTTTTACCATAGTCTTTGAACCGGGCATTAACACAATATCCTCCGATAAAACACCTTTATATGTGTGGTTAGTACCTTCCCTTTCCATAACCCCATAAACATCACCACCCTTAGTTCTCATTACATCCACTCCATTGTTAGTATCAGAAGTAACATCAATATTAGTACCAGTATCACCACCCATAATATCATTGTCACATTCACCAAAATTGTTACCACCGTGAACTCCAATGTGCCGCATAGCATACCCGCCATTATTTCCCATATCACCAGTGTGAGTTTTAATATTACCACTCCCCATAACCCCAGTATCATCACCATTAGCATCACCAAACACATCCCCTTTTTCAATAATCTCCATATCCTCAGTTCTAATCACGTCCTCATAAGGAAGAAAAACACCAAGTATTCTGACTGTTATCCCATTAACACCCGCATGGATCGAAATCTTGTGTCTCCTACATGCAGGATGACCCAGCAAAAGCCTGTTTCCCAACGGAATCCCTTTCATTACCAAAAATGGTTCTATTAATACTCTGTCACCGAGAGTAAACTGTATTTGAACACAATCCAGGGTATTTAATATATGGGCTTGCACATCACACACTGTCTCCGCTGAGGGTTTCAAAGGATAATGGGAGAGAACATAGACTGATACAAATTGTGATCCATCAAGTTTACGCTTGCGCCAGTATCAATAAATACTGGGATATCAATGTCCTCCACTGTTGCGTAAACTATAGGCCTGGACTCGGGCGTCCCCCACGAGACCACAATGGCACGTACTAATCACCTGTACCCTTTTTGTTGATTGACCTTCCAAAAATTTTGCGGATCCCTTTGCCCTCTGAAATAACCCACCTGGGAAGTCCCCACATTATAACTCTCAGAACTTTGAGGCGTAAGCCTCGCATCTTTCCATATCTGAGACAGACAAGATTGCCAATAGTGATCCGAACTCCTACACATTCCACAATATTCAACTCTACACATTTTCTTTGGGTGCCCTGGCTTATCACAACTGAAATAGCACAACTGCTGTTGCCTTTGATCGATCGATCTTTTGTTATATTCAAGTTTTGCACAGAAATGGGGAGAAGAAAATTCTGTCTCTCTTTGCACCCTATTTCTCGGGCCTGTCCCATTAAAAAATGTACTTTCAACAGTGGGACATTTAGACATATGATTCTCAATTTGGGCATAAATTCTTTCTTCATCTAATGTAGGTTCAATCTTTTCATCAAAAATCTACTATTGCATCCAGTACATCGTGCAAGAGGATCGAAAAATGGATCAGTTTATGTAAATTGTCAAGTGAGACACTGCCTCCTATAACCCATTTAGATGTTTTCAATTTTCCTACCCATTCTGCCGCCGAGTCAAAAAGTTTTGAACTATGTTCTACGAGGCATTTGTACCTTTCCATATCTTTTATAGCCCCCTGAGGTCCCTCACCATATCCCCGTGTTCCTTTGAGCCATAAGCTGCTCTTAAAAATGCTTGCAAATCAGCCCAAGTACAACATTTATCAAATTTTAAACTCCCGCAACGATGGGAGAGATCACCCTTATTGAGATCTAACAAAATTTTCGCCTCTGTAAATTCCTCTACCCCATCTGTTATGTTTTTTGCCCTTAAATAAGTATTCACACCGTCAACAAAGATTTGTACTGGTTGCATAAATGCTCCATCTACAATTCCCCTAAATGGACTTACACACGCACTAACATTCATGACGTGATGAAGCAGAGTCGTCGCGCTCTTTGCATTCGCCATTTTCTTATCTTTACGGAAGCTTTTGTGCTTTATGACATTTCCCGACCTCAATAACATTAATGTATTTATATACACACAAAACCCAATGCAGAAAAATTAATATAAACATCCCTTAATAAAAGATGAAAAAAAAAAAAACATGCACCGCGCCCAGTAAATCATCTTACAAACGGCTATTTGCAGTACAAGGTCACACCAAAAAACAGGGAGGAGATAAAAAAAAAGTGCAAAAGCACTTCATTCAGCAAACCATCTCTCTCTCTCACACTTCCAAGCACCTAACAACCAACCTCTCTCTCCTTTCTCACTCAAAACTCTCCTCTTTCTCTCTCTCTAGGGCGGAACTCACAATAACCAAAAAAACCTCGCTCATATTATTACAAAACCTCCCCAATGTCCATCGAATCTCGAGAGAAAAAATACACTTTGAGCTAATTCATCACCAATAAAAAGAGAACAAAAAAACAAAAAAAAAGGGAAAAAAGGAAACAATAAAATTACTCACATCTTCATATGACTGAAACCCAAACTTGTATACGCATTGCAAACATGCACAACTTATTCACCACACCCAGTAAACACTTTAATATGCCAAAAAATTTAAACTTGGAATCCCCAAAACTTTGGAATAAAAAACTAGCTAGACTGTCTGAGATGCAGAGAGAGACTCAACGCCCCGAACACAAAACCCTTGAATCAGCAAAGAAAACCTTGAGTTGCCTGTGACATAATCATAACCCTTTTCCTCCCCACAAACATATGCCTAAACTAGCCACAAGTCTCTTCGTTAGCATACCTACAGCCTATAAAATGTATAAAAAGCTTTTTAGATGCTCCACAAAACTATAACCCACTAATCAAAACTAAACAAGTGGCAACTCTTACCTTTCAGTAGCTGGCCGTCTCTCTCTGCAAACTATGTCAAACTAGGCTAATACAAAAATATGCTATTTATTTCCCAAACAAGATGAACATAATGTGGAACTAAGTGACTAAATAGTGTCATTTTAAGAACTAAGTCTGACCGACAAAAGAACTGTAAATTATCCTTTTACTCTCCTGAATTAGACTAAGTAATCACCACCAAACTCCCAAATTGTCAACCACTACATTTCAATAGTCAAGTCTTTAGAGACACCCGTCTCTAGAATGACGACATGGGACCCATCTGAAACAAAGAGACATATCCATTATATTTCCCAACACACAATTAATTAATTAATGTTAAATAAATGTATAAACTTCACACTTCTCTCTTTTCAAAGGCAACTGTTCCTAAGTCTTTTAAATGTGCCATACCTCTTCGATGGGTTTCTTCCAACACTTCGTATCCTCTGAACCGTCTTTTACCTTGCCTCCAGAGCATGTCGCTCTCCACTAAGTATTGGGCGATTACACCCATCATTACACGCACAAACGCACGTAGTTATCAGCCACACCTTAAAACCCCATAGCAACTGGTTGTACAGGCCTCGGCCTCACAAATGCATACTCAACAATTCCCTCTTTGAAGAAGGCTGTCGCTAGGTTCTTTCTGTCTCCCAGCCAAGAAAGCTGATACATCACAATTCACTGACACATTTACTTTCTTCTTTAATGTATATATATATATATATATATATATACATATCTATATCTATCTCTATCTATCTATCTATCTATATATATATATATATATATTATATAATAATATCTATATATATATATATATATATAATATATAACATCTGTGTTATTTACGCAGATATTCCATTGAGAAAAAAAGCATTTCCGTTTGTGTAAAAAAGTGTTACTGTTTGGTGAACGAAAATTATTGGAAGAATTACAGTGTAATTTTGAGTAAGGGTATAAGTCGGCCAATAACCCTAATCCTTTTCGGTTAATTCCTATATTTATTCTTATTTTGGCTGTGCTTTCGTGCATTATCATCATCATCGCGATCAACGTGATTTTATCCAAATTCTCATTTAGATGAGTTTACTTATCTCTCATCATGTGCTTCAGCTGAATTTCTCTTTAAAAACGTGAGTCGGTTGTGAACTCGACATAATCCACGGTTTTGAAAGACAGTTTTGATTGCTGGAAAAGAATTTTGTTAAGAAGCGTCATAAATAATTACATGATTCATAACCACTGTTAATGTAGCCCTATCATGATACACTGGGCAAAATCAAGGTGCAGTTCTCTGGTCAGGAGGGCATTTAAAAGCTTTCACTAAAATTTCGTTCAGAAGTGTTCATAACCTTGGGGAAAAGTAGACAAAGGGTTAATGATGTCCGAAAAGAGGTAGAAAATGTGACGAATGTCGAAATACATTTAGTCATGGACACGGCGATCGTGATCTGTCATTTCTCTTTCACTCTTAAATAAAATCGTTACGTAACCCTGAAGCATTGTTTTTCACTTATAGGAAGCCTGGGACTTGAACTTACTTAAAGAAAAAAAAAAAGTTGAAATTAGCCCTGTTTTCAGTATCAGCAGATCTGATGATATTTTTCATCTGGAAGGGTATTTAAGAGTCCATCCACATTCGTGTCGATTGACATCCTATGAATGACATGTATTTCGAAAACATCGATTCGAGTTGCAACTTTCAGGTACATGAATTCACAAGAATCTTTTGGTAATTACCAGTAATTGATGAAATAGAAGAATCTCTAAAACAGTTATTAACATTAAAACTTCAAGTAGTTACCAACAAATTATCCAGAATATATATTTAATTCTTTCCAAACAAATATGAAACTCATGACTGTGCTTCAAGTTAAAAATTTTACAAAACCATTACATATTACCCGGTCTTGCGAAAAGGCAAACATTTTTTTTAAATGTTGCATATGGGCCTCTATTAGCCATCACAATGTAATATGAAATTTGATAAAGGATGGAGTAGGCACATACTGTTAATTCTTTCCTTTTTAACATTTGTTATTATTCAGGCTAATTAACTGTGCAGCCTTTATCGAAAAATATTAACGTAGGCAAGAAATTGAGTCTCAAGAGTATTTTAGCTGTAATACTAATTTTCTATCTACCAGTAATGTTGCCACACTTGTTGGTCAAGAATTTGTGCAACTGTTAATACAGTTCATGAAGGTAAAACTATAGGCCTTCATTAGCTATAGGTAGATATTAAGAAGACTTCTGATACCAGAGGACGCCAGTTCGGGTATATCCCTGGCGCGGAATACAATTCCTGCCTAGTTTAGGAAGCAAATCTTCCTAAGCGAGGTAGGAAGGGATGAAGTAATTCTTTCATTATGGACTTTGCTGGATGTGAAATCCCTGCCTTTTAAAGAAACGAAACCTGTTATTTGAAACTTAAAACAGATCCCGAGTAGCTCAAACAAGCACCAATATCAGAGTGGGACGAAAGATTTATAAAAGTAAGCTTGAATGGTAAAATGCTGTATATTCATACAGAATACTTGACTCGCTGCTTTTGTCTGTCTCCAAGTTTTCTTCATTTGGCTCACAGTATCACGAAAAGACAAGATCTTTTTGAAAGTTGCAAACAGATACAAGACCGTGAATACAAGTACAGTTTTGTTCACCTAGTGCGGCAATGAATGTTTACAGTTGAATTCAGGTTCACCTGTTCTACTAAATTTTAATATTGGTCAGGGAACTGATAAAATCATCAAACTTAACTGTAGGAGTAATCTATGATTCTTAAGGATAAAACTTGTAAACATCCTTACAAGGGAATAGCAGTTATGATTTCTCATCGCCATATCGCAAAAAACTCTTGGGGTCGTAATAGGAGAGACATATTACCAACGAACACCCTCAAGGCGTTCAGCTTTCCCCCAAAATTGAATTCCTTGAAGGTCACCTTATTAAACTATATAATAAAAATTACCATGACCCATTTAACTATTCTGGAGATATCCTTTTAACACAAGGGAGAAGCCAACCCTGTACCAACTTCATTGAAGTAGGTAAGAAAAAATAAAACTATATTATAAATGCTGAACTATTTGGTTTCTAAATGTCATCAACAAATCTTCCAGGACCGCCACGCTACTGGCATGATGATACCATTTATCGACAAACAACAAGATATAACGGTAGCTGGAGGATACCAGAACGACACCCACACCGTCCTTCGCTTTTCGCGTCCCTGGAACACCTGCGACGACCCCGAGGACATGAAACTCTCCGGCGACACGACCAGGGTCATCTGGGGCGTACTCTTACCGGATCCTGAGGGCGATATGGATATGGGCATCCACGACCAGAGAGGAACCAAGAGCATCTACCTTCGGGAGCCTAGGTTTTCTCTTCCAACTTTCTCCGAGGATGTAAAGAGCATCGATTTTCTTACTGAAGAAGTGAGTATTTGTGTTTTGCTCTTGAAGGGCTTCAGTCCATAGATAAATATACAAAATTAGTAGTATACAAATCGAGGCTGAGAGCATTTCAGGCCTTAAAATAAAAAATTTCAGCTCATTATTAACGGAAAAGATATGAAACTGCTAAGTAAGTAAAGGTTGTCTCATTATGAGGCAGCAGTCCCACGTTGAAAAATGTTTTCCGTAATTATAAAGTTTTTAATAAGAAAGTCTTAGTAATATCTTAACTCTTAATTATTAATAGATATTCAATGAATTCTCAATAGAAAATTTTGTACGCAATGTTACCTACGCTTGTAACAAAGATTCAACTGATTCTATTTATTAACTCTCTAACCCTAAACAGGTAAAGTTACCAGATCATTTAGACACAATATACTGGTGCCAAATATATCGGATTCCAGGTCTAGTGACTAAGAATCACCTGATTGGGGTAAGATGCCAAACTGGTTAAACAGATTTCCTTAACAACTAATAAAACTCTTTTTACGAAATAGGAGTGTCTTCCACTCTTAAAACTGACATGTACTTACATTCATATGTATTCCAGGGTATGCTTTCATATGTTTACGTGATTTTGTCAGAAAACACTCTTGTTTAATCATTATAATTAGTAACCTAAACACAAGAAACACATACCCACCTCTCACTCCCTTTGTATATATATATATAGTATATATATAATATATTATATAATATGATATAGATATAGATATATTAGATATAGAATATAGATATAGATAATTATATATATATATATCTTATATATATATAATATATATATATAAAATATATATTCACATAATACAGCAATGTATATATGTATATATACACATAGTACCCATTTATATGTATGATTAACACGTAACTCGTTTATCACACATCACCACAAGTGAAAACATTGGAGACTGTGTGTAGGTCCTGACCAGTTTCAGTTTAATTTCAAGCCATTCGACAAAGAACTGACATATAGCGGCAGAAATGAAACATTTTTTTATCAATTGAACTCTCTGCCAGGTCGTTCGCTCTGTCAGCCCTGGTAGTGGACGGGGCACATTAACTTCACCTGAACCGAAACTAGCTCTACCGCGAATTTTCCATTTTAAGCTGCCATAGGTGGGAAGCTCTTAGTAATGTAATTACTGGGCAAGTTAAATATACAATATATATACTATATAAAGCGGCAGTAAAGACTGACGTTAACAACCTTTTTTGAGACTGCAAATCCACATCTGGTAGTTGTCAAAAGAGGGGTAAAACATTAGTGCTAGTGGTTAGAAATTACAATCTATACGGAATAGTACCGAATAACAGTTCGTATGTTTGTCGTTACCGTTTCTTGAGTATATATTGTGATTTTTTACCACTAGCTTTATTGAGTTAACTCCTCTTTGACAACTGTCAGATGAATCCTCACCTGACAGTTGTCAAAGAGGAGTCAACTCAATAAAGCTAGTGGTAGAAATTACAATATATATATATATATATATATATATATATATATATATATATATATATATATATATATATATTGTGATTACTACACTATGTATCAGGCCTCCGTTGACGGTTTGTAAATCAAGTTGAAACCGGTCAGGACCTACACCCAGTCTCTCATTTTTACACCTGTGGGAATGTGACACACATATATTTATATGTAAATGTGTATGTGTATACAACAGATATATATATGTATGCATGTATGTATGTATATACATATATATAGTATTATATAAATGTGTATATTATATATACGATATATATTATGTAACGCTGTGAATGTGTACACAAATATAGATAGATATTTTAAGTTAAGAAGCTAAATTAAGGGTTCCATGACTTAATTGCAGTACACCCCAGTAATTCAAAATGGCAACCACGAGCAAGTACATCACATCCTCCTGTACGAGTGCCACGTGAACGAAAGCTCTGTGCATTACGAGCAGTGGCTCATCGCCGGAGGACGGCAATGCTTGACTGCCAATATGCCCACGTCCTGGTATTACCCCTGCAGTCACACTATCATTGCTTTGTTGGCAATTGGTCGAAGGTGAGAACTGGGGATAATATGATAACATGTATCGAACGAACGTGTTTATTTGCGCTCAGTTGTTTCAGGCAATGGGAATTTTCTCTAGTCGTGGGTAGCGGTTTGTCTAATTGACAAAATATTGTATTTAATGCCTGAGAGCGCGCAACAAAAGATGTTACTATCAATCCAAACATACATACAAGTACTTATGGTTAATTCAAAAGTTAACAGTCTTACATCGAATGTGCACGTTTAAATAAGCCTTGGCATACCGGTTCATAACGATCGTTATTCAAAATATGCATTATTTCTTGCTTTAGGATGCTGCTATTAGCTAAAAGAAATGATGATAAGTTTTTGTAACAGTGACTGGTGGCCTTCAAAGTTTCTATGGGTCATTTACATAAAATGTTACAAAAACTCATTCATGTGAGGGTTAATAATTAAAAACACTTAAAACGATAATTACTAAAACGAGCCATCTGTTGTAGGTGGGATTTAAATTTTATTCATTACAGGCGAGCTTTTCCCTGAACACGTAGGCCTGCCCCTGGGAGAGGCATATGGAGGTGCGGACTACTACATGATGCAAATTCACTATGATAATCCGAAACTCAAAACAGGTGAGCATTTCTTGTCAAACTTTGATAAGAATCCTAGTGACTCAAATATTTTACCGACAATCGTACCTTTGAGTTTGCAGAATGAGAAACTGGGTCATTTATATTTCATATATTGATTGGTACAATGCCTTCTTTCTGTAAGAATGAACGAATTCTGCAATTTTCATACTACAAGGTCAGAAACTCGATTTGTATTAAAGACCGCGATTCATTCACAATTTGAATAAGAACTCCTCGTTATATGAGGTTTCCAAGAATTATGTTTATATCATAAGTTTTAGCACACTGACTATTATTCTCCTATGAGATTCAGGGCCTCTGTAACACGGTTTTTTCGCAATAACTTTTTATCTATGCATTTCATAAATATAACTCTTATTCAGAATACATATTATATCAACACATAAATTTTGAGTGTATTCTGCACTACGTAGGTTGAATAAATTTGGTGGTACTTATAATGTAAAAGTGACCTTTTTTGAAGAGGGGCCAAACTTACTCAGAGAAAAGGTTTCGAACGCACTCGTTACGTAACTTATGACATCATTTCTTCCCTGTTTTCTCGATGGATGATTGGCTATACGTAATGAAAGGCTAAACCTCTGGCAACAATGACATATCAAATTTAAATACAAGCAAAGCAGTACACCTTTATGAACTCTGGAACCTCCCCACTGATAATTGTCATAATGAACAAACCAACAAAATATGTTAATAAATACAAAAACACTTCGATTATTAGTCTAATTCCCAAAATAAGTTTCCAAAGAAAATTACAGTCTACTTTATAGGCTCACAATCAGATTGACAAGATGTAGGGAATAGTTGGTAATTACCAAAAACATAGTAGACAAGCTTGATTTGATAAGTTATATCCTATGTCAAGCAATTTTATTTATTGGCTATCTACCTATTTACTGAAAAAAAATAGCCCGTACCGTATATTGGCGTTTTAAACCTTTCACCAATAATTATCGTCAGAATGGTGACTTCATGAGGCTCCACCCACTTTCGCCTCGTTATAATTCAGGATAACACTGAAGGCTACCATGGGCATTGTTGGATTAGAAAATTTAACTTCTGGCTATAAAAAACTAATTTCTCGAGTAGTTGTAAGAAGTGCTAAATGATCCTCAAGGATCCCAGCAGTTGGTCCTAAACGTTTAATTCATGTATATTACTGCTATACTGTTGCGGCACTACTGATACAGTAGTATTACTACGCTAGCACTGATACCCGTCCACATCTATGTATCGTTCCGCCATTCATAAAGTCTCTGGGTTTCAGAGCCGATGGCATTTCTGTCTGGTGGATGGGCGGGGCAACATTTAGTCAAGAGGTGTTTGTTACCTTGCTTACGTAATGAATGTTTTTCGACTCTTGGCTCGTAATCATTGGCCGTGGCGTCGGCTAGTTCATTTTTACTCTATAAAATCAAAACCATCGTTTAGGTTATTGAATAATGCTGACAAAATTTGTGTGTGGTTGTAAAATATACATATGTCAAACTTTCAGCTACATCCGATGCTTTGACAAGGAGCAAAGTCCAAAAAAACCGTGTTACAGAGACCCTGAATCTCATAGTAGGTCCATTTTGCTCATAGCTTTTTTCCTGTAATTTTTTTTTATTTTTTTTTTTTGGGGGGTAAAAAGTCTACAAATATTCAGTTAGGGTAAAATCCCAATAACACCAGAGAAAGGCAAAGTGTTGTTTCACGATTTTTTTAAAAACAGCAGTGGTAGACACTCAGGCCTGCGGCTCTACTATACGGACCAAACGAGGGAATTAGACGGAGGGTCATTATGGTGGGGAGTGACGTTGAACCAACTATGATTATCCCTCCAAGACAACACTGGAAGACAACCGTATTTGCTCTGGGGATTGTACCCAGGTGGGAGACTCCCGGGTTAACTGAATGATTACAAATAAAATTACTTGATAAAATGTAGGATGAAATACTGAAAAATCTTGACCTACAAAAGCGTCCTTGATTTTTACGACTCAAATCTTGACACTTACGTAACCAAATCACTCACGTTTTTTAGAGTCTCCCAAAGGAGGATGGAATAAGGATTTTCCAAGGGCTATTGCACGCACATCTCTTAGGACGAGCCATCGCTGTCAGACACATACGAAACGGAGTGGAACTTCCGAACAGTATTTAAGGGTGAGTCATGATATCATGCTGAAGGACTTTTCAGATGGAAATTTATCTCTGAATGCTTGCAAATCAACATTTATCTCTTTTAATCATCTGCAGCCAAATTTTTCTCTCAAAATAATTCCATATAAAAAATTTTGCGTTTATTAATAATTTCAGCTTTAAGAGCACTCTTTCAGAATATATAATTTATTTTTTTGCTAATTTCAATTCATCTCACTGTATACTTTCAGGATTTCTTTCCAAAATGTTATCACACAAAAAATTCATTATTTATATTAGTACTTTCAAATCAAACTGCTTACTATGAATTCTGTTAATCATTATCTCAATGATCCTCGCAGATATGAACTACGACTTCAACTACCAGCAACAAAGGGTCCTGAAGGAGGAGATGGTCGTCATGCCGGGGGACACACTCATTGTCGAATGTGACCACGACTCCACAAGGAAAGCCATCCCTACTTTTGTTAGTATGACATTTTTTGTATATATCTCTCAGGCACTTTCAGAAATTTCCACAAGTAGCTATGTCAAAGCCGAAAGTAGTAGACGTTGGGATCTAAGGCCCTGTATATGTAGGAGGAAATAGTATGAAATATTTGTCTTATATGTTAGTGGCTTAAAATGCCAATGTGTGAGTGTTCGAGAGCAGATACTCTGAGGACTAAAATCCCAAACTTTAGCATACCGAGAAAGAGCTTTGACAGATCCCTTGAAAAAAAAAAAAACTGCCACCTTCCCAGCATCCGTAATTTTGAGTGTAATGACGAGCAACCCGGAGTCGTAGATTTTCTGTCCTTGTGCGAGAACTCTTCATAATCGTTACCGGAGATAATAATGCTCCAACTCGGATCATTACTGACAGTATCTCTCTCTTTTGAAAAAGGGAGGCGAGGATACTGACGACGAGATGTGTTTGGCTTACTTCACTTATTATCCTCGCATGCAAATTTCCACGTGCCTCTCGTTTCCCACGGTTTCTCAAATATATAAACCTTTGGGCGTTCAGAGGTCTACTTCGGAGGATAAGGGCTCGTAAGTAAGAGTTTTTGCTTAGATCAGGATATAGAAATAGAAGCATATCTCATGGTAATATACAGATAAATGTTTCATAACTCCATGAAATAAATGAAATAAATCAGTGAAGAATTTATGTTTTAAAATAACATACTATATTTGTTCTTTAAGCGGGAAAATGTTTCCACTAACAGATGGGTACGTATCAGTTTCTATCCTTTGTTTTTGTGTCACCAAACAATATTAACTCTAGTTGTTAATGAGAATATCTTGAGATAAAATGAAGATGTGAAGATGTAATATTGTTATGTCCTACACTTACAAGCCAACACATACATACATACACATACATTATATGTATATATAATATATATATATATATATATATATATTATATATATATATATATATATATATATATATATTACATATATTATTATATATATGTATCATATCGTATTCTGTGCACGAGTGCATGTATATTGCAGTAATCTATAACCTTTTTTCTTTTTTATACTATTTTCTTACAGGTATACAGGTATGGATACAAACCGCATCAAAGAAATGGACAAGAAGTTTTTGGAGAACCCATCTGGAGATTTTCAAGAGCTTGATATATCGTTGGCATTAAAAAGAATTGTAGCAAAGAGTCCCAAAGGGTAGCTATTTTTTTTTATCACGGTTATTTCTATGTATTCTCATCTATCCATCATATTTGCGCCCCATGTACTTATCAATAATTCGATTTGGCAATTTGAAAGTTTATGCAATACATCTAGTAAAAAAAAACTATTAACAAGCTCTTTGAAGATTCGAGTCTGGATAGATGCAAATAGGACCTTAGTCAGACTGCCCCATGAACTCTGTTCCGCCTGACCAGGGAAGGAAGATCTACCCACAGGGAAAAACCTGGTCTCAGCTCATCTCCAAGAGGTAATATGACTTGAATTGAAATTGAAACCCGAATCTGTTCACACTGGAGGTTCTCTGCTTGGAGAAAAATGAGAGAGAAAACATGCCTTTTTTCTCCATGAAGAATTTACACTAGGGCAGAGGTCTCGTCCAGAGAAAACTACTGCTGTCCATGTGTAAACTAAGGTCAATAATCATTGAAACCCCCAAGAGAGTACTTACAGCTCCCAACATGTGTAAGAAGGTTCCATTTTCCGGAGAGCACGACCGTAAGCTTGTGGTTCCATCGTGGATTCATCAACCAAATCCAATGGTGGAAAATAGAAGACTGATGTCAAGTCCAGAAAGAAGGTAACTGAAGAGAGAGAGTGCTATCATGAAGACCTATAACGTTGCAGAGATGCCTAAGCAAAGGTCCCCGAACTAAGAAACTCTGACCCAAAAGATGGGCCTTTATGATGTCTCCATGATGTGGACAACCGAGAGGCTCACCAGCTGCTCAGCAACCACTGAAAATTAAGGAGCAAGAGAGGGTGCCCGGGAGCCAGAGCACTTTGGCACCAGCAGGCGCTCGGTCACATCATCTGAAACGTTCTGGAGAAAGCCACTCGAAGTTGTCCCAAAGAAAGTGCAAGAAGGCACAGATTCCCTGACCTTCTTACGCGGCATCTGAGGGTGTGGGAGACACGTCCACAGCAGACCGTTTTTAATGGTTTGATTTCTCAAGTATTATACCCTGTTCAGGCTGGGAGCCTCTGAACTACAGGAAACACTGTGCACATCTTGGGAAGACACCTTTCCACTGGCTGTCAGTTGTCACCTGGGATTTACTACAGTGCGACTGAGAGGCCAACTGCCAGAGACCCCTTAGCCAGCCAGAATATTTCCTCCTAAGGGGGAGGGGGTTATGACAGGGACTATAGGTTTAGGATGGGCCGGCAAGCCACCACCTCCATGAAGACTGCTTTTTCAGTGGCTGTCTGGCGAGACCTGGATTAGAAGCTCGATTGAGGGCAACTAACCAGAAGGGGGAGAGTGGGCAAATTTTCTCGGACTCCCTTGGATCGCCAGTAAGTCTCCTCCTAGGTGAAGCGGAGTATGACCAGGGCTTTAAGTTCTAGGATGTCTGAAGAGCTACTAGCCACCTACTCCATACACTTCCATGAAGATGCCTTTCTATAGGGTTGTCTGTTTGATATCTGGGAATATGCAAACAGGTTTGACAGAGGAGGCAATTACCCGGGTAATTCCCACGAGTCTCCCTGGAGGTTCAGTATGACTTCTCCCAGGTGTGGGGAGGTCTAGGAGAGCTGGCAGGCCAGGTAGTCACCTCCTCCACTACACAACATTTACTTGGAAGTATTATATCTCTTAACCCAGACACAAGACTTGCAATGGTATGGGTAGGAAGCAAGGGAGCCAGGCATGGAAGCAAGTGGATAACATCATAGGGCTGGTAGTAGTAGGAGGAGGAAATAGATATATGCTGACTGTTCACTTTGCTTGGTTTATGTAGAGCCCTCTCACGGGGATGAATCCCTCTGGCGGGCTCTTGTACATTTCCAAAATAAGGTGCTTCTTATATTTATAACTGCCTTCTAGTTTATGTCTCATGGAAGCTCTGGAGCTTATGGGCGCTTTGGCGCTCGGGCCACTGGTGCCTCTGTTAAGGGAGCTTGTGGACACTTAGGTACTAATGGGAGCTTTGGCGCTTATGCACAAGCTGGCGCCAGATGGTAGATAGTGCTATCGTGCGCCATCTGAGCGCTCGTAGGATGAGCTGGCATCATGCTGAAGTGAGAGCTTCTGGTTGCTGGAAGAGAGGAGTGTTCACAATCTCCACTTCAACTTTGATGCGTGCCCTCCTTGTAAAGGAGACATGAGAAACATCTCAGAAATGTCATCAAAAGTACTGCCGAAGCGAGTACTATCCCAAAGCAATTACTGGGACCAACTCTTGGCCGATGATAACATCATCTTCCATGAGCACCATTTTCTCCTATTACTTTCTGTCTTTACACTTTAATTCTTTGCAAAGGAAAGTGCTAGGGGTTAAAGTAATATAACTTACTGACTGTTAGCAAAAACTAGGTTCGTAAACAAAATACGCAAAACTTTTGGCCCGAAAGGAATGACAAAACATTCCAGAATTACCTTTAAAGCAAATATTGATTGAGGAATTTACGAGTAGACTGTGCCCTGTAACATCATCAACGTAAATATTTTGCCCTAAAAGAATGACATAAGATACAAGAATTCCTTTTAAGGCAAAACTATACTGGTGGATCATACAAAGCCCATGAATGAGGAACATTTATGAATTACTTTAAAGGCAATTGTTTAACGACGTCTAGTGAATTGCCTACTCCCTGTAAACATCATCGATGTAGAAAATTTTGGGCCTAAGCGAATGGTATAAGATACAAGAAATTGCTTTTTAGGACAAAACTATCGGAGCTCCACAATTAGTCTATTAATGACGAATATTCACGAATTATTTTTAAGGGAATTGTTTAACCACATCTAGTGAGCTGCCTACGCCCTATAAACATGACTGATGTAAAGCTTGGCTACATAAAATACAAGATTTACCTTCAATAAAATACAGATTTACCTTCAATAAAATACAAGATTACTTTCCAGGGCTAAACTATATCGGTAACTCGCAAGTAGCCTACGCAAATAAACAGACAAAAGTGTAGCTTTTAGTGTGAAAGAATTACGAAACATTCGAAAATTACTTTGAGGCAATAAAGAGTTGTCATGTATTTTTATACTCGGAAAAGCAACCTTCGAGAATTTAATAATAAAGCAAAACTATATACCGAGGGTTTACGAGTAACGAGGCCTGGTAAACAAAAAAACATAATGCAAAGTTTAGCCTAAAGGACTGGCGAAACATACGAGAACTACTTTTGGGGTCAAACTATTATTGTCGGGTTGCATAGGTAAACAAAATATTAGTTGACGAATCAACACAATAATAACAAAATAGGAAAGAACTCATCCTGAGATTCCATTGAAGATTACTAAATATGCGTTCCAGTGGGAATGCACTCCACTGAAA